>NC_039518.1:7486120-7523412 GCF_003672135.1 Ooceraea biroi | reverse complement strand
TCTTATTTTGATAATCCGAAACGCGGAAAATCATGGGTGGATCCAGGCGAACCATCAACATCCACTCCGAGACGCAATATTCACGGTTCAAAAGTAATGCTCTGTATTTGGTGGGATAGTGTACTATGAGCTGTTAAATACGCACGAGACTGTCACGACTGATCGTTATCGACATCAATTGTACAAGTTGAAGCAAGCATTGGACCAAAAACGACCATCAATTGCGAGTAAACGACGGAAAGTGATTCTTCTTCGTGACAACGCTCGACCCCACGTTGCGTTGTCAGTGAAAGAAACACTATTAGAGCTCGAATGGCGAGTCTTACCGCACCCCGCGTATTCTCCGGACATTGCTCCATGCGATTATTATTTGTTCCGGTCGATGCAACACGCTTTAGAGGATACACACTTTCATACTTTCGAAGAAGTGCGAAAATTCGTCGACGAATGGATCAACTGAAAAGAAGAGTCATTTTATCGTCATCTCTTGCCAGAAAGATGGGAAAAAGTTATAGAAAACGAAGGAAAATAGTTTGATTAAGGTATTCATTCATTATCATATTTAAATACATGCGTTTTTGAGCAAAAAAACCCTCAAAACTAAATCACACCCCTAATATATAGGATATACGAAGCACGCGTAAAAATGATAAACTAAACATTTCATTCCCGGCGGAATAACGTAACTATCCTCCGCATCGATCTTCTGCCACATCCACGGACAACCAGCGTTCTCCGGCGGAATATATCGCGGGGTGTTTCCGCGACCCACAATCGTTCCGTATGAAATCGAGTGTAACCACGGCGCTCGTAATATTCACCCTGTCGCTTTGTGCGCGGGCACAAAGATACCTGCCTCGCGGTATACGGAAAACAATAGACCCGATGCAAGAAGCGACGGAACTGCATCCCGATTGCGGAGGCGTTCTCTGCATAACGTAAGTGGCATCCATCTACCCTCTCCCCTCTATGTAACCCCGTAACCGACGTTCCGCATCCCTCTATTTCGCACTAGCGCTTTATTCTTTCGATATCCGAGTGGCAAATCCCCTGCGTAATCGCCACGTAGCGAAACGTCACACGATACTTTTCCAGGCTTCGCACGTATCTTCATTTACGTCAGGCGGACGTATTCTGTGAGCCCTCGATCCCCTGAGAAAATCTTGAAGCCTTGATCCAGCATGCTCATGCGAAACCGATTACGGCGGAAGAAGTGAGGCAACAGGATCTTTAATTATTACAACGTAACGACGATCGATAGGTTTTATCGGCTTTGTTGCACCCGGTTCTACAAACCCCCGCGCTCTCATCCCTCCATTTTGCTCCGACGAAGCTTCATGCCAATGAAACCTCGGTAACGTGAAATCATAGTAACAACGTTCCAGAAATATTCTCAAAATCGAGCAGAATGTGCTCCTCGTTACACGCGGTATAAACATCAGAATTTCAAATGAACGATATTACGTGGTAGTAGTCGGGAGCACACAAAAGGGAGGAAACTTTGCGTCCCTTTTATTTTTTTACCGACACCCACGGAATACGTATGACGAAATTACGCGATGATCGACTTTCCGCGGGGGGTGTCATCATACATGGAAACGACGGAATTTGTGAAGGATTCGAATCTTGAGCATATCGGCGAACGTTACCACGCGGGGAAATCCGAATCCGGATATCGAAGAGTCGCGCGTCGTCAGATTTTAAGGGATACGTGCAATCACGTACGCTTCAATAAATAAGGGACAAAAGGGACGTGCTTGCAGGCGTACGTACGTGCGAGCTGAATCTCGTGTCGAGCGGATCGAATAACGGCGGGTCGTTTTGTTTCGCTCTTGCGTCTACTAGCCGTCTACTCGGTAGCTGTATCTGGGTTTTCTAACGAACGTGACTTAAAGTAATAAAGCGGTTTACGATGTGGTTCACGAGGCACCTAAAGCCATTAGCAACAATCGCGGAAGTTTTCTCCAGAACGTTAACTTCGCGGACAAATTCTGGATAATGCAATAATAAATATTGAAACGGTGAGTCTGGCTGGCTGGCGCGCTGAATATCAAGGCGGCGATCGCTCGTTGCGACGATAATTAATTTGCCGGTTTCCGTGCTCCCCGTGCGGAAACGGCAAGTACAGTTTAGATGCGCGCGCGATGTTTTATCAGTCGCATCATTTGTCGCAATGACCTGAATGATAATGACGAAAAAATTTTAATATCAAATGGACTGCCGTAGCTAAATTTTAAATTCTCCTCTCTGACATTTTAACGTCGCAATTTCAGGTGGATAATCGTCTCCGATATTTGCAACGAAACTCCAATAAATCCGGAATTGTATTTTATTACTTCAAGTCGGGAAGAATATATTGATTCAATCGAAATCAGTAAAAGGCCGGAAGTCACGAGATATAAGCTCGCCTTAGTAGAAACTTATTCGATTAAACTTACTGGTATCTTGTTTAAAAATTTTCCTTACGGAAAACTCTCAGTCGTGTCTAATAAAATATAACTCTCTTAGGAAGAGGACCGGTTTCTACCAGTTTCTCTTTAACCAATATTCAAGACGAATGAAAGTTTTCTTCGTTGATTCGACTACAATTCGATGCAAGATACGCAAGATTTATCACTTTGCTGGATTATCGCTGCTAAAAACTTATCAGGGCAAACAGTACGCATTATTCAACGAAATATGATAATAAATTTGCCGGTGTTCTGAATTTTTTCGCAAGACCAACTTTCCTGTGGGTACTAAAGATGCTAATTTGCTTCCTTACTTATGCGAAGCCGCGTAATCAAGGGAGAATAATTATTTTGTTTTAACAGCGATATCTATGCGAAAGGGATTATAACACGTTCAAGTTTTTGTATTTCATTTTATGTCTTTTTTTACTTGAGTTGCACGTTTGTTATGCGCAAATTACATGGGAGGAGGAATGTTTCTGGTGACATAAGGCTACCAGAAGGCGGCGATTCACCGTTTTAAGCAGCCGTCGACATCAGACGGAAGGCGAATGCGAACTCGTGCACGGGCACAATGCAGAATAAGCGGACGATTTAACGTTCCCTATAGCCGGAAAGCCCTAATTCGTCATCGTGACGGAAAGAACAAAAACCGCAAAAATTCTCCTGCTACTCGTTGCACTTGATCAATTCGTAATAAATCTGATCGTGTAATCCTAGCGGATTATTGTAAAATAAAATCCGCATAATCCGAAGAATTTTAATATTACCGGTAATCAAACATACATTTTCGTCAATGTAGATTTTTGTGGGATCATGCACATTCACGTAATCTCCATTAATCAAAATCGATTTAAAATATAAATTTGCGGATTACCGATCTACATAGGATATCATCGCAATATTTTTTCGAATTCGCGCAATTTCGATGAAAAATATAAATTTCACTGGGTATTTGCAAATTTCGTGAAATTTGTTTCGATCAGGTTTATATTTACCTACTTGTTAAGATGCGGTCAAGAGACCTTCTTTTTTAAGATGCAATTTTTAATGAGCGATATTTGGAATTGCAATGATGATTGCTTGAGTGCCTATGAAGCCGGGAGCTTCGAAGATACTGAAGGCTCACGTCGTGGTCTCAGTTTTAAGCTTTAATCGCGCACCCACAAAAACCATTTCTGGACTTAATGCTATTACTCTTTAATCTATCATAAAATAACATCGCTATAGCGACAATCATATTTATTATTGAAAAGAAGCATATTTCAATCTCGAATAGAAAATTCGAAAATCTAGATTAAAATAATCTTGATGCTATCTCATTAATTTTCTCAGAAGGATTTAGATACACATTTCTAGCAAGTTCCAAATATTCTTGATTTAAGAATATTGTGAGATCTAAAAGACATCTTATTCTATTCTTCTAAGAGAATTTGTAGAATCTGCACAAAACGGCCAATATTTATGTGTTGCAATCGAAAACCGGGAAAGTGTTTCTGTTATTTACAATGAATAAGTGCAATACTCTACAAGAAATATTAAACGGTATGGAAATGTCTTATCTCGAATCTTATTTCTCAAGTAAGTATATTGTACATACTTACATTTCCACATCTTTTAATATTTCTTGTAGAGGATTGCACTTATTCGTTGTAAATAACAGAAACACTTTCCCGATTTTCGATTGCAACGCATAAATATTGGCCGTTTTATCCGAATAAAGGACGCAGAAGCGCCGAGTCGACGAGCGACTGTGAGAAAATGATGCGTCGACATCGACAAAGCCTACTATAAAGTGGCGCTAATATCAACTTATTCTACATACAAGAATATATAAGCATAAATGTGTACATGTTACTCTTGTCTCAAGACAGTAAGACAATCTTATTTAATTCGAGAGAGAAGAATAGAAATTACTGATTTAAATTAAAAATTGTTTTATTTTCATATTTTTTATACTTGTAATACGATTAAATTAGTCAAGAATATTTTTCGTCTTGTTATCAGAAATCCTTTCTGAGGGTGTACTTTCGAGACGCGAAAAAAATCCCTTATTTCGCAAAGGGATTCGATATTTAATAATTTTCGAGAGAAAATCGTAAAAACAAGGAAATTTTTCATGATCGTATTTTATACATCTAAAACGAAAATGTGCAAGAAAATAAAAACACTTGCACACACCTAATACATGGAAGAAAAAGTATGTACAATAAGTAACAGCGCTCTTTTTCATCATCAGGATTTCCAGCGGATGGAACCAATGATGCTGCACCCACAGAAAAGATTTCTGGACTTAATGCTATTACTCTTTAATCTATCATAAAATATGATCGCTATAGTGACAATCATATTTATTATTGAAAAGAAGCATATTTCAATCTTGAATAGAAAATTCGAAAATCTAGATTAAAATAATCTTGGTGCTATCTCATTAATTTTCTCAGAAGGATTTAGATAAAAATTTCTAGCAAGTTCACAATATTCTTGATTTAAGAATATTGTGAGATCTAAAAGACATCTTATTCTATTCTTCTAAGAGAAGTTGTAGAATCTGCACAAAACGGCCAATATTTATGTGTTGCAATCGAAAACCGGGAAAGTGTTTCTGTTATTTACAATGAATAAGTGCAATACTCTACAAGAAATATTAAACGGTATGGAAATGTCTTATCTCGAATCTTATTTCTCAAGTAAGTATATTGTACATACTTACATTTCCACATCTTTTAATATTTCTTGTAGAGGATTGCACTTATTCATTGTAAATAACAGAAACACTTTCCCGATTTTCGATTGCAACGCATAAATATTGGCCGTTTTATCCGAATAAAGGACGCAGAAGCGCCGAGTCGACGAGCGACTGCGAGAAAATGATGCGTCGACATGGACAAAGCCCTACTATGAAGTGGCGCTAATATCAAAGTATTCTACATACAAGAATATATAAGCATAAATGTGTACATGTTACTCTTGTCTGAAGACAGTAAGACAATCTTATTTAATTCGATAGAGAAGAATCGAAATTACTGATTTAAATAAAAAATTGTTTTATTTTCATATTTTTTATACTTGTAATACGATTAAATTAGTCAAGAACATTTTTCGTCTTGTTATCAGAAATCCTTTCGGAGGGTGTACTTTCGAGACGTGACAAAAAATCCCTTTTTTCGCAAAGGGGTTCGATATTTACTAATTTTCGAGAGAAAATCGTAAAAACAAGGAAATTTTTCATGATCGTATTTTATACATCTAAAACGAAAATGTGCAAGAAAATGAAAACACTTGCACACACGTAATACATGGAAGAAAAAGTATGTACAATAAGTAACAGCGCTCTTTTTCATCATCAGGATTTCCAGCGGATGGAACCAATGATGCTGCACCCACAGAAAAGATTTCTGGACTTAATGCTATTACTCTTTAATCTATCATAAAATAACATCGCTATAGCGACAATCATATTTATTATTGAAAAGAAACATATTTTAATCTTGAATAGAAAATTCTAAAATCTAGATTAAAATAATCTTGATGCTATCTCATTAATTTTCTCAGAAAGATTTAGATACAAATTTCTAGCGAGTTCACAATATTCTTGATTTAAGAATATTGTGAGATCTAAAAGACATCTTATTCTATTCTTCTAAGAGAATTTGTAGAATCTGCACAAAACGGCCAATATTTATGTGTTGCAATCGAAAACCGGGAAAGTGTTTCTGTTATTTACAATGAATAAGTGCAATACTCTACAAGAAATATTAAACGGTATGGAAATGTCTTATCTCGAATCTTATTTCTCAAGTAAGTATATTGTACATACTTACATTTCCACATCTTTTAATATTTCTTGTAGAGGATTGCACTTATTCATTGTAAATAACAGAAACACTTTCCCGATTTTCGATTGCAACGCATAAATATTGGCCGTTTTATCCGAATAAAGGACGCAGAAGCGCCGAGTCGACGAGCGACTGCGAGAAAATGATGCGTCGACATGGACAAAGCCCTACTATGAAGTGGCGCTAATATCAAAGTATTCTACATACAAGAATATATAAGCATAAATGTGTACATGTTACTCTTGTCTGAAGACAGTAAGACAATCTTATTTAATTCGAGAGAGAAGAATCGAAATTACTGATTTAAATAAAAAATTGTTTTATTTTCATATTTTTTATACTTGCAATACGATTAAATTAGTGAAGAATATTTTTCGTCTTGTTATCAGAAATCCTTTCTGAGGGTGTATTATCATGCATTATACGTAACAACATTTTTATCTCTCTACATCGATAACGAAGAATTCTCGCGTGGGAAGAAGACATGTCGTGACGTTCACAATTAATCATAAATTTACTCATTAACGCACCGCTTATGCAACAAGCCTCAACTCTCCCAGAGACACGTCAGTATATACGTGTCTCTGTCAAAAAGCGACGAAACGGTACGAACGCGGTTGCAATCCGCTTCGCTGATGCAACCGATGGAACTCGCCCGCGCCGAGCAGCAAATGCGGCTCGCATACTCGCGCGGATGCGTACGTACAACCACAGAAAAGATTTCTGGACTTAATGCTATTACTCTTTAATCTATCATAAAATAAGATCGCTATAGCGACAATCATATTTATTATTGAAAAGAAGCATATTTTAATCTTGAATAGAAAATTCTAAAATCTAAATTAAAATAATCTTGGTACTATCTCATTAATTTTCTCAGAAGGATTTAGATACACATTTCTAGCAAGTTCACAATATTCTTGATTTCAGAATATTGTGAGATCTAAAAGACATTTTATTCTATTCTTCTAAGAGAATTTGTAGAATCTGCACAAAACGGCCAATATGTATGTGTTGCAATCGAAAATCGGGAGTGTTTCTGTTATTTACAAGAATAAGTGCAATACTCTACAAGAAATATTAAAAGGTATGGAAATGTCTTATCTCGAATCTTATTTCTCAAGTAAGTATATTGTACATACTTACTTACATTTCCATATCTTTTAATATTTCTTGTAGAGTGTTGCACTTATTCATTGTAAATAACGGAAACACTTTCCCGATTTTCGATTGCAACGCATAAATATTGGCCGTTTTATCCGAATAAAGGACGCAGAAGCGCCGAGTCGACGAACGACTGCGAGAAAATGATGCGTCGACATGGACAAAGCCCTACTATGAAGTGGCGCTAATATCAAATTATTCTACATACAAGAATATATAAGCATAAATGTGTACATGTTACTCTTGTCTGAAGACAGTAAGACAATCTTATTTAATTCGAGAGAGAAGAATCGAAATTACTGATTTAAATAAAAAATTGTTTTATTTTCATATTTTTTATACTTGTAATACGATTAAATTAGTGAAGAATATTTTTCGTCTTGTTATCAGAAATCCTTTCTGAGGGTGCGGATGCACTCTCGTCACGCTTACGTAATTATTTCCAAATAATGTCGCATTCGCGTGGAAATGAGGCGTTACCACGTAATTGTATTATAAACCGCCGTTGTTCGAGGTCTGATGGATAATCATTGGGTTGTGCACGAAATTGACTTTCCGGCAATATTTGCGTCGGCGTGTACTGAACAATAACGCATCAACGAGGCATCATGTTGTTACCTAGTTGTTACCAGTAATCGAGACGCGCTCATGTTTATTTTATCGAATATTTATTATAGAAATTATTGGGCAATCCAATCGAATCGATTTTGCAACTCCCGTCACAGCCATCCGTCACGCGGACGCTTTTAACGCTTTTATAAACGACAACTCTACCTAGTTTCCAGAGATTCGTAAAGTTTTACGGAACATTGCAAGATTGATTCGAGTAAACGCGCATCGCAATATGTGTATATACATATACGAGAAATAAAAGATTTGTTTTCGAAAATAATGTAAGAAACTTAATAAAGCTGGCCGGACGATGTAGGTGAAGCGAATGAAAAGCAGCGGAAACGCGCGTGAATCAAGAGAGTTTAATAACCACTTACAACAGTTTAATAACCGCAGTTGTTTAAATTATTTTTTTCTAACTAAAGTTTTTAATAAATCGCTATATTTCGCGCACGTGCACGTACGTATTATACATGCTGCTCTCTGGTAACAGCATTGTAACGCTTTCTGCATTCGCTGAATATTTGACGTCACAAAGGAGGGTCCGGTACCAACACGTACATGCTTGCGTATTCCCGGCACGTTGGTTAATTGCATCTACATCTGGCTTGTTTAAAAGTGACATCGTTGCGACTAATTAAGCCCGAGCTTCTTTATGCGTACGGGACGTATTTTTCGAAAAACGCGCCGCGACGAAGTTTGAAAACTGGCGAGCGCGCGTGTGCAGGAAACAGCATCGATACAATAAGCGGTTTCACAACGATAAATTATTATTTTGCCGGTAGAGCTTCCCATAAATGAATTACAAGCGGCTCACTCGAGTAATGGATACGTCGATATGTGTCGAACATTTAATTTCAACATTTCCAGGTAATGCATCCGTGTCATATTCATCGATATGTTTTAAATTAAATATTTGCGCACGCCGCGATGATATATTGTTGTCGTTGGTATTCGCGGGATTCACGTCCGGGGGGTTGTCGGCTGCTGTTCCGCTGAGCCGCGCGCGGCATCATCGAGCTGATTAACCACGTATTTAGCAGTGAAAGCGACGAGGCACCGTGCTGTAAATGCAAATTCAGAGGCATAAATGCATCACCCCGCAATGAGCGCAAATAAGCACCTTTCATAAGTCACCGCCTTTTGCGCATTTCGAAATTAGATTTCCCGGGCGCTAATTAAGATCTAAAATAGCCCGTAAAATTTCTACGGCCACGCTGTGCCTTTTAATAGAGCGGCCACCATTTACGCGGCCACTCGGTGTGTGTACGCGGTCTATTGTAATACGATTATTAAATATACCCGACTACTGCGTTCGGATCGTTGGTATGCACGACACTCGCATCTCTCCGTTGCAAGCTGCGAAATTATAGCGACGATACTCCTCATTTATGACCGCGCTTCTCGCGGTAGTATCGCGTGCGCGCGATTAATCGGATATCGTAATGTCGTAATTAAAGTCGCCGGCGCGGATGCACCCGCTCGCGTTTAATACATCGAACTTGCGGTTAACATTGGTCCTTGTTGCGAGATGCACCTACGTGATGCGTACGTATAAATGCACGAGATATTTGTATAGTCTGAAAATTATACAGTAAGTATAAAGACGTAATGCAGTTTATTATTGCGGGAGGAGATCCTTTACCTTCTTCGCAATTTTATCGTCCTTTGATGGCGCTCTTTATCCTAACGGGACAGCACTTTCGCGACCGAGCTCAAACATAAACCGAGGTAAATCGAGATAAACCTTCTCATCGACTGATTTAATTCAATTTAATTCAATGTAAAATCGCATTGTTCAGCTCGCTAATTTCTCAGTCCGCTGATAGTCCCGAGAGTATCCGCACGAAATTCATGAAATATTCAAAAAATCTAAGTGTAGTGATCGCCGCACCGTTTACTTATGCTAATTCAAATTACCTCAGGGAAATTTGTTCGCATGACCGTTAACGCAATTGCAGCGCGATAAGGACACTATCGTGAGGAACGTTAGGCTGCACCATTAAGATTTCCATGGTATCGCGAAGACGCAACGTGGGGACCAACAGAATCGCCCGCGGTGGTCATGATGGTCCATATACGCTCGTACAGACGCAATTTTTCAGCCGAGCTTATCAAAGATACCCTCTCCGTGACTCGCCTGTATACCTATCATCCCTATAGCGACTGGACATCTTGGGAAGCGAAGCCGATAATCTGGGATCTATGTCAAGGGGTAATTCTCGTGTCTCCGTTGTCGCAATGCATATTCATCTCACGATCATTCGTCGCAAGACTTCGGACGTAGGTACGCGCGGGGGTGAGACAGCTTCCCTCAATCTTGGAAATAGGAGTGTGATTTAGTTTTGAGGGTTTTGCAACAGATGGCTGTAGTGTCAGTTTGTTCCAATAGCTGTTTCCCATAACTGTTGTTT
Organism: Ooceraea biroi; assembly: GCF_003672135.1. NCBI lineage: Eukaryota > Metazoa > Arthropoda > Insecta > Hymenoptera > Formicidae > Ooceraea > Ooceraea biroi. The sequence continues at coordinate 7,512,933 of NC_039518.1, read as the reverse complement.
ATTACAGTGTTGACATTTAGTAGCATTATAGCAATAGATGCAATAACAGTCGTGTTTATATCATCGTAAAAATGCAACTTCAGAAAGAGCATTTTCGACGTGCGTTGCTTTTGTTTTTTAATCAAAAGAAAACTGCGGCTGACGGTTATAGAATTCTTCTGGAAACTTATGGTGATTCTGCCCCATCAATTAAGACGTGTGAAGGACAAAGAACGCTCGCGACAACCAAGAAAGCTTGAAAATGCAGATTTGCAAGCATTATTGGACGAAAATCCAACACGATCCACTTCAGAACTTGCCAGAGCATTAAATGTTGATCGTACAACAGTTACCAAACATTTACATGAAATGGGAAAAATACAGAAAGAAGGGAAATGGGTTCGACATCAATTATCGGAAAGTGCCATTTGAACATTTGCATTTCGTTGATCGCCAGGCAAAAAAAAAAGAGTCTTGTCTCGGATTGTTACTGGGGATGAAAAGTGGATCTATTTTGATAATCCGAAACGCAGAAAATCATGGGTGGATCCAGGCGAACCATCAACATCCGAGACGCAATATTCACGGTTGAAAAGTAATGCTCTGTATTTGGTGGGATAGTGTACTATGAGCTGTTAAATCCGCACGAGACTGTCACGGCTGATCGTTATCGACATCAATTGTACAAGTTGAAGCAAGCATTGGACCAAAAACGACCACCAATTGCGAGTAAACGACGGAAAGTGATTCTTCTTCGTGACAACGCTCGACCTCACGTTGCGTCATCAGTGAAAGAAACACTATTAGAGCTCGAATGGCGAGTCTTACCGCACCCCGCGTATTTTCCGGACATTGCTCCATGCGATTATTATTTGTTCCGGTGGATGCAACACGCTTTAGAGGATACACACTTTCATAATTTGGAAGAAGTGCGAAAATTCGTCGACGAATGGATCAACTGAAAAGAAGAGTCATTTTATCGTGGTGGAATCCATCTCTTGCCAGAGCATTAAATGTTGATCGTACAACAGTTACCAAACATTTGTATGAAATGGGAAAAATTTAGAAAGAAGGGAAATGGGTTCGACATCAATTATCGGAAAGTGCCATTTGAACATTTGCATTTCGTTGATCGCCAGGCAAAAAAAGAAGAGTCTTGTCTCGGATTGTTACTGGGGATGAAAAGTGGATCTATTTTGATAATCCGAAACGCAGAAAATCATGGGTGGATCCAGGCGAACCATCAACATCCGAGACGCAATATTCACGGTTGAAAAGTAATGCTCTGTATTTGGTGGGATAGTGTACTATGAGCTGTTAAATCCGCACGAGACTGTCACGGCTGATCGTTATCGACACCAATTGTACAAGTTGAAGCAAGCATTGGACCAAAAACGACCACCAATTGCGAGTAAACGACGGAAAGTGATTCTTCTTCGTGACAACGCTCGACCTCACGGTGCGTCCTCAGTGAAAGAAACACTATTAGAGCTTGAATGGCAAGTCTTACCGCACCCCGCGTATTCTCCGGACATTGCTCCATGCGATTATTATTTGTTCCCGTTGATGCAACACGCTTTAGAGGATACACACTTTGATAATTTGGAAGAAGTGCGAAAATTCGTCGACGAATGATCAACTGAAAAGAAGAGTCATTTTATCGTGGTGGAATCCACCTCTTGCCAGAGCATTAAATGTTGATCGTACAACAGTTACCAAACATTTGTATGAAATGGGAAAAATTTAGAAAGAAGGGAAATGGGTTCGACATCAATTATCGGAAAGTGCCATTTGAACATTTGCATTTCGTTGATCGCCAGGCAAAAAAAGAAGAGTCTTTTGTCTCGGATTGTTACTGGGGATGAAAAGTGGATCTATTTTGATAATCCGAAACGCGGAAAATCATGGGTGGATCCAGGCGAACCATCAACATCCACTCCGAGACGCAATATTCACGGTTCAAAAGTAATGCTTTGTATTTGGTGGGATAGTGTACTATGAGCTGTTAAATCCGCACGAGACTGTCACGGCTGATCGTTATCGACACCAATTGTACAAGTTGAAGCAAGCATTGGACCAAAAACGACCACCAATTGCGAGTAAACGACGGAAAGTGATTCTTCTTCGTGACAACGCTCGACCTCACGTTGCGTCATCAGTGAAAGAAACACTATTAGAGCTCGAATGGCAAGTCTTACCGCACCCCGCGTATTCTCCGGACATTGCTCCATGCGATTATTATTTGTTCCGGTCGATGCAACACGCTTTAGAGGATACACACTTTGATAATTTCGAAGAAGTGCGAAAATTCGTCGACGAATGATCAACTGAAAAGAAGAGTCATTTTATCGTGGTGGAATCCACCTCTTGCCAGAGCATTAAATGTTGATCGTACAACAGTTACCAAACATTTGTATGAAATGGGAAAAATTTAGAAAGAAGGGAAATGGGTTCGACATCAATTATCGGAAAGTGCCATTTGAACATTTGCATTTCGTTGATCGCCAGGTAAAAAAAGAAGAGTCTTTTGTCTCGGATTGTTACTGGGGATGAAAAGTGGATCTATTTTGATAATCCGAAACGCGGAAAATCATGGGTGGATCCAGGCGAACCATCAACATCCACTCCGAGACGCAATATTCACGGTTCAAAAGTAATGCTCTGTATTTGGTGGGATAGTGTACTATGAGCTGTTAAATCCGCACGAGACTGTCACGGCTGATCGTTATCGACATCAATTATACAAGTTGAAGCAAGCATTGGACCAAAAACGACCACCAATTGCGAGTAAACGACGGAAAGTGATTCTTCTTCGTGACAACGCTCGACCTCACGGTGCGTCCTCAGTGAAAGAAACACTATTAGAGCTTGACTGGCAAGTCTTACCGCACCCCGCGTATTCTCCGGACATTGCTCCATGCGATTATTATTTGTTCCGGTCGATGCAACACGCTTTAGAGGATACACACTTTGATAATTTCAAAGAAGTGCGAAAATTCGTCGACGAATGGATCAACTGAAAAGAAGAGTCATTTTATCGTGGTGGAATCCACCTCTTGCCAGAGCATTAAATGTTGATCGTACAACAGTTACGAAACATTTACATGAAATGGGAAAAATTCAGAAAGAAGGGAAATGGGTTCGACATCAATTATCGGAAAGTGCCATTTGAACATTTGCATTTCGTTGATCGCCAGGCAAAAAAAGAAGAGTCTTTGTCTCGGATTGTTACTGGGGATGAAAAGTGGATCTATTTTGATAATCCGAAACGCAGAAAATCATGGGTGGATCCAGGCGAACCATCAACATCCACTCCGAGACGCAATATTCACGGTTCAAAAGTAATGCTTTGTATTTGGTGGGATAGTGTACTATGAGCTGTTAAATCCGCACGAGACTGACACGGCTAATCGTTATCGACACCAATTGTACAAGTTGAAGCAAGCATTGGACCAAAAACGACCACCAATTGCGAGTAAACGACGGAAAGTGATTCTTCTTCGTGACAACGCTCGACCTCACGTTGCGTCATCAGTGAAAGAAACACTATTAGAGCTCGAATGGCAAGTCTTACCGCACCCCGCGTATTCTCCGGACATTGCTCCATGCGATTATTATTTGTTCCGGTCGATGCAACACGCTTTAGAGGATACACACTTTGATAATTTCGAAGAAGTGCGAAAATTCGTCGACGAATGGATCAACTGAAAAGAAGAGTCATTTTATCGTGGTGGAATCCACCTCTTGCCAGAGCATTAAATGTTGATCGTACAACAGTTACGAAACATTTACATGAAATGGGAAAAATTCAGAAAGAAGGGAAATGGGTTCGACATCAATTATCGGAAAGTGCCATTTGAACATTTGCATTTCGTTGATCGCCAGGCAAAAAAAGAAGAGTCTTTTGTCTCGGATTGTTACTGGGGATGAAAAGTGGATCTATTTTGATAATCCGAAACGCAGAAAATCATGGGTGGATCCAGGCGAACCATCAACATCCGAGACGCAATATTCACGGTTGAAAAGTAATGCTCTGTATTTGGTGGGATAGCGTACTATGAGCTGTTAAATCCGCACGAGACTGTCACGGCTGATCGTTATCGACACCAATTGTACAAGTTGAAGCAAGCATTGGACCAAAAACGACCACCAATTGCGAGTAAACGACGGAAAGTGATTCTTCTTCGTGACAACGCTCGACCTCACGTTGCGTCATCAGTGAAAGAAACACTATTAGAGCTCGAATGGCAAGTCTTACCGCACCCCGCGTATTCTCCGGACATTGCTCCATGCGATTATTATTTGTTCCGGTCGATGCAACACGCTTTAGAGGATACACACTTTGATAATTTGGAAGAAGTGCGAAAATTCGTCGACGAATGGATCAACTGAAAAGAAGAGTCATTTTATCGTGGTGGAATCCATCTCTTGCCAGAGCATTAAATGTTGATCGTACAACAGTTACCAAACATTTGCATGAAATGGGAAAAATTCAGAAAGAAGGGAAATGGGTTCGACATCAATTATCGGAAAGTGCCATTTGAACATTTGCATTTCGTTGATCGCCAGGCAAAAAAAGAAGAGTCTTGTCTCGGATTGTTACTGGGGATGAAAAGTGGATCTATTTTGATAATCCGAAACGCAGAAAATCATGGGTGGATCCAGGCGAACCATCAACATCCGAGACGCAATATTCACGGTTGAAAAGTAATGCTCTGTATTTGGTGGGATAGTGTACTATGAGCTGTTAAATCCGCACGAGACTGTCACGGCTGATCGTTATCGACACCAATTGTACAAGTTGAAGCAAGTATTGGACCAAAAACGACCACCAATTGCGAGTAAACGACGGAAAGTGATTCTTCTTCGTGACAACGTTCGACCTCACGTTGCGTCATCAGTGAAAGAAACACTATTAGAGCGTGAATGGGAAGTCTTACCGCACCCCGCGTATTCTCCGGACATTGCTCCATGCGATTATTATTTGTTCCGGTCGATGCAACACGCTTTAGAGGATACACACTTTGATAATTTCAAAGAAGTGCGAAAATTCGTCGACGAATGGATCAACTGAAAAGAAGAGTCATTTTATCGTCGTGGAATCCACCTCTTGCCAGAGCATTAAATGTTGATCGTACAACAGTTACGAAACATTTACATGAAATGGGAAAAATTCAGAAAGAAGGGAAATGGGTTCGACATCAATTATCGGAAAGTGCCATTTGAACATTTGCATTTCGTTGATCGCCAGGCAAAAGAAGAAGAGTCTTTTGTCTCGGATTGTTACTGGGGATGAAAGTGGATCTATTTTGATAATCCGAAACGCGGAAAATCATGGGTGGATCCAGGCGAACCATCAACATCCACTCCGAGACGCAATATTCACGGTTCAAAAGTAATGCTCTGTATTTGGTGGGATAGTGTACTATGAGCTGTTCAATCCGCACGAGACTGTCACTGCTGATCGTTATCGACACCAATTGTACAAGTTGAAGCAAGCATTGGACGAAAAACGACCACCAATTGCGAGTAAACGACGGAAAGTGATTCTTCTTCGTGACAACGCTCGACCTCACGGTGCGTCATCAGTGAAACAAACACTATTAAAGCTTGAATGGCAAGTCTTACCGCACCCCGCGTATTCTCCGGACATTGCTCCATGCGATTATTATTTGTTCCGGTCGATGCAACACGCTTTAGAGGATACACACTTTGATAATTTGGAAGAAGTGCGAAAATTCGTCGACGAATGGATCAACTGAAAAGAAGAGTCATTTTATCGTGGTGGAATCCATCTCTTGCCAGAGCATTAAATGTTGATCGTACAACAGTTACCAAACATTTGCATGAAATGGGAAAAATTCAGAAAGAAGGGAAATGGGTTCGACATCAATTATCGGAAAGTGCCATTTGAACATTTGCATTTCGTTGATCGCCAGGCAAAAAAAGGAGAGTCTTTTGTCTCGGATTGTTACTGGGAATGAAAGTGGATCTATTTTGATAATCCGAAACGCGGAAAATCATGGGTGGATCCAGGCGAACCATCAACATCCACTCCGAGACGCAATATTCACGGTTCAAAAGTAATGCTCTGTATTTGGTGGGATAGTGTACTATGAGCTGTTAAATCCGCACGAGACTGTCACGGCTGATCGTTATCGACATCAATTATACAAGTTGAAGCAAGCATTGGACCAAAAACGACCACCAATTGCGAGTAAACGACGGAAAGTGATTCTTCTTCGTGACAACGCTCGACCTCACGTTGCGTCATCAGTGAAAGAAACACTATTAGAGCGTGAATGGGAAGTCTTACCGCACCCCGCGTATTCTCCGGACATTGCTCCACGCGATTATTATTTGTTCCGGTCGATGCAACACGCTTTAGAGGATACACACTTTCATACTTTCGAAGAAGTGCGAAAATTCGTCGACGAATGGATCAACTGAAAAGAAGAGTCATTTTATCGTCATCTCTTGCCAGAAAGATGGGAAAAAGTTATAGAAAACGAAGGAAAATATTTTGATTAATGTATTCATTCATTATCATATTTAAATACATGCGTTTTTGAGCAAAAAAAACCCTCAAAACTAAATCACACCCCTAATAATTCCGCGCTGCTCGGTGTATCTCGTCTAATAGGGCTGCAAATTCTGCCGTTAACTTTCGTCTCGGTCGCGTTATCGTGACCCCGCCATAATATCATCTTTCTTGAATGTTAATGCGCACTCCTTGTACAGACTTTGCAACTTTAACTGCTTCCGAAGTGGTAAACCGGATACGTCGCACGTCTACCGTGCTTATGCGATGCGAGACGAAGAGAAAAGTCGTCTCGAAAGTCCGTAGAACGAAAATTGAGTTTGATTCCGAAATACGGGGGATGTATAAACTTCGCATATTTCGCGCGCATATTTCCACTCGTCGGAAGTTGTTAACCGCATTGATGAGCGCGCGCTGTCTCTATTTCTGGCCCATCTCTGATCCGTATCTTTACGGTGAGATGAAGAATCGAGGATTCTTCTCTTTTTTCTCTCTCTTTTTCGCATTCTTCTCAGAGAAAGCGATAAACGCGAAATTATATTATGGCGGGAATATAGAGTTGGCGAGCTTCCGCGCTTTTTTGTGTCAATTTTTCTCCTCGTCTGTATTCACGAGCGGGGCGAAGTGCAGCCTTCTCGCCGGCATATCATAATAGTCACGGGTACATTGGAGGGTGAGTTTTCTTGAAAGTATGTTACATGAAATCTCGCGATAAATCACTGTCGGGGCGTAACGCTCTTTGCGGGCACGACTAAAGTATCTTCGTCTTCTTCTTCTTTTTCTTCTTCTACTTCCAGTGGTGTACAATGTGCAAAGAGGTACCGGCTAAGTCTGCACCTGGACGCGGACGCCTGACATGCACGGATAATTTAGAGAATTAGCTTTATCACTTGATTCATCGCGTCATGCAAAGTGCCACTGCGCATCCTTATCGCGGTCATCAACGGAAAATAATTAGTCATTCTTAACAGAAGCGTCAAGATTGACTGCTACGTTTTCAGATACGAGATCGCTGCACGTAATCATTACGTCATCAATGCGGATTCTTCAAGCGTTACACAACTACTGCAGTATAAATATGCAATAAAAACGGCGCAGTGTGAAGCTGCGGTAAAGCATGAAGACTTGGAATTTTTGTCTCTTTTTTATACGTGCGTGTCTTATATTTTTTCAAATAGGTACGGTTACCCTTACATTTCGCGGAGCGCTTTGCGCAGCAAAGACGGCGGGGACGAGATGCAAAACGGCGTAAATTTGCGGCGCCCTGCTCGATAATTATACACCCTGTACGCCTATAAACCTTCCCCAACGATCCTAAAGCAAAGCGAGGGAGGTTGATGGTGACACGGGAAGAGGTCTTGGCTGGTGTGACCAGTGTGACTCCATCAAAAAGCAGAAACCGTGCTACCATGAAGCAGTTACACTGGTAATCGAGAAAGAGAAAGGAAGAGAGAAAAATGGAGAAAGAAAGAGAGCTCAGCATGCGCGGTCTCGTTAAAGAATTACTGCGGTCGTAAAGGGTCGCGCGGCGATCCTAGGTGCTTGGCGAAGGTTACGACACACCCTAAGGTCCGAGGGTTCGCCATCCGACTTTTCTTGGGGAGTTAAATGGGGGTCGACGGTTAGGCCTTTGTAACAGTAGTTAGGATAATTTTCCGAAAAGCACTATGAAAGGAATTTTGCTTTTAATGGTATTTTATGTACGTAAGTAAACAGTCGATGCGCAAATGCGAGAAATCGATAGGAAAGAACTCGTGCAAAAAGAAAAATTTTGTCTTCAACTCGTGCTGCGATCGACGGCAAAACGAGAGGTTTCTCCTCTTTCATATCCGTATAATTGTTTTTCCAATTATTTTGCACTCTTTGTGCGTGCAGAAATGTGCGCCACGAACAACGCAGCGATGCAGATTCGCGTGTGAAATCGTCATCTGTGCCCGAGCGGAATAATTAAATCGTGCAGGGTAAGAAGAATAGTAGACTTAACATCGCTACTTAACTGTTGCAACGAAAAAGCAAACAGTGCGGAGCAAAAAGAAGATTGGAACATTATTTCAGAGTTACTTCAGGTTAAACTATTGCAGTATTAAATACACGGTTGAGCCGGTATTTGCGTTGCGCCCCGCTTACTTAGGCAATACGTGCTAGCACGACTTAGCATGGAGTTATTGTCTTGCCTTACGAGGGAAGGTTTTTAGGTGTTACACTCGGATTTCAAAAATTGTTTGCACGCAGGTAGGGAGGTCCCCAGATAGAAGAAAAAAATAAAAGGAGCGGCCCAAATGCATATTTGCGCGCTACGTGCGCAATTTTCGACGTTAGGTTAATTACTCAAAAATGCTATTTCCAATCGAATTCTTTACATTTTTTATTTCACCTAATGCACATTTATATTGCTTTGAATAATTTTGTGCGTGTGTGTGTGTTTAGAAAATACGAGCGTCTAATGTAATCTCGTGCCGCGCGAGCACAGTGCGTATAAAAGGCCCATTGCCCAAAAATGGTATTTGCATCGTAACTTTTTTAATTTTTTACTGCAATGCCAATGCACACAATTTGGAATAATTGTACATTGCGCAAATCGTAGTTTGCCCTTTCTGCGTGATTTATTGTGTGCCACTTTAAATAGATTTGATCAGAATCCATAACGAGGACACAAAAGATCTGGTCAAGGGAGGTTTTTAATTCTTTCAGTTTTAATTTCTTTTTAAAGCGTTGTGCGTTAGGTGAAATAAAAAATGTAAAGAATTCGATTGGAAATAGCATTTTTGAGTAATTAACCTAACGTCGAAAATTGCGCACGTAGCGCGCAAATATGCATTTGGGCCGCTACTTTTATAATTTTTCTTCTATTTGGGGACCTCCCTACCTGCGTGCAAAAAATTTTTGAAATCCGAGTGTAACACCTAAAAACCTTTCCTTGTTAGATAATAAGCTGTAGAGGAGGGAATTTTCTAATTACTGGCGAGAGCTTTATGTTTCCGCGGAAATCAGGATCTTCACACTTACCCCCGAGTTAAACTTCGTCGCTTAACACCGTCGTTCCTCCCTCCGTGCGTACTGCTGCTGCACTGTACGCCGTTTACGTGTCGTGCCGACAGGGATGATGAGTGTTTTCTATTGGTTACGCGGGTACGCGGGTCGCGTGTCTCCCTCGGTGGAAAAACTCCTGCGGTATCATCGCCGGAGGAATTCTCGAAATGGGCATTATTAAACGTACCGGAAAAAAGCGGAAGTGGAATTCGAGATATATTGCTGCTGCTGCTGGTCGCGCAAATTGAAATCGATTGGACCTCTCTGTCGCGGTCGTGATAAGGAAATTACAATCGTCCCGCTGACGCAGGTGACGTATCTCGGCGGAAAGGAAGGAATGCAAAATTATACAGCGTACGGTTCGCGGGCGGCGCGAGGTCCTGGTTTGCGATCGAAATAATGCCGCGCGTTACGGGGTGAAATGAACTTCTCGCGACGAGCCGGTTCGATCCACTGCGGCGCAATTCAGCTGGTAATTTCCGAACGATCTTTTTCTTTTTTCGAGTGAGCTATGAAATGTTCGACGAAGGAGATTGCGAGCGAGACGACGCCGGGGGATGATCCCTCGCACGAGTGATCGAGTGTCACTGTTACGCGAACGATTTGGCGATTTACGTCGGCATTTCGTTCCTCTGGAGAGCGTCTCTATAGAACCGAGAGATGAGATGCGCGGGTCCACGACGTACACGGTGGAAAGTTTCCACGCGCATTAATAAATCAGGGAACACTTCAAGGGTGGTTGCAGCACGACCGCGTCGAGCTCCAATTGTTCGCGATCAAAATTTCGAGGCAAGCACAGTTCTCGTAACAGCCCACTGCCTAACGAGATCAGAGACGTTTCCCTTTACACTGAAGATTCTCCCCGCAGGGGAAAAACGGTGACGACGCAATCCCCGAGCACGATACGAGACAGGGTCCAACCGAATGTAGGTACGCGCGTATACTGAAGGAACTTGTGGCGCGCGGGCGCCGGCTTGAACCAAACCAACCCCTCTTCCCAGCATCCCACGCGGCGCGCGTTCTCTTATCAGGCGGCCGGGGCGATGAGACTTTTCGGGCCGATAATATTGTGAGTTGAGAAAAACGCGCGACAATCGACGAATGATTGTCAGCGGGGATGAAACATAGGAGAGGATCAAGGGGAGAATGAAGGGGTGTCACTGCCGAGTTTGCGCCCATCGGTTAATTGCCACGGCGGCTTCAATTCCCCGGCCGGGCGCGGGGAGAGGAGCAGATCTAATTAATCGTGCCTATCCGGGCTCAATTAGATTCCACGACGGGAACATTACGATCGCGCCTTCCCGACACGTCTATGATACCGTGTCCTCAAATTCTTCAAGTGTTACGTATGCGTGAGATTTTCAGAAATCCCGTTTTCTAATATTAGGAGTGTGATTTAGTTATGAGGGTTTTGCAACAGATGGCTGTAGTGTCAGTTTGTTCCAATAGCTGTTTCCCATAACTGTTGTTTCTTACAGTGTTGACATTATCCATGACATTTAGCAACATTATAGCAATAGATGCAATAACAGTCGTGTTTATATCATCGTAAAAATGCAACTTCCGAAACAGCATTTTCGACATGCGTTGCTTTTGTTTTTTAATTAAAAGAAAACTGCGGCTGACGGTTATAGAATTCTTGTGGAAACTTATGGTGATTCTGCCCCATCCATTAAGACGTGTGAAGAACAAAGAACGCTCGGGACAACCAAGAAAGCTTGAAAATGCAGATTTGCAAGCATTATTGGACGAAAATCCAACACGATCCACTTCACAACTTGCCAGAACATTAAATGTTGATCGTACAACACTTACCAAACATTTACATGAAATGGGAAAAATTCAGAAGGAAGGGAAATGGGTTCGACATCAATTATCGGAAAGTGCCATTTGAACATTTGCATTTCGTTGATCGCCAGGCAAAAAAAGAAGAGTCTTTTGTCTCGGATTGTTACTGGGGATGAAAAGTGGATCTATTTTGATAATCCGAAACGCGGAAAATCATGGGTGGATCCAGGCGAACCATTAACATCCACTCCGAGACGCAATATTCACGGTTCAAAAGTAATGCTCTGTATTTGGTGGGATAGTGTACCATGAGCTGTTAAATCCGCACGAGACTGTCACGGCTGATCGTTATCGACACCGATTGTACAAGTTGAAGCAAGCATTGGACGAAAAACGACCACCAATTGCGAGTAAACGACGGAAAGTGATTCTTCTTCGTGACAAAGCTCGACCTCACGTTGCGTCATCAATGAAAGAAACACTATTAGAGCTTGAATGGGAAGTTTTACCGCACCCCGCGTATTGCTCCATGCGATTATTATTTGTTCCGGTGGATGCAACACGCTTTAGAGGATACACACTTTCATAATTTCGAAGAAGTGCGAAAATTCGTCGACGAATGATCAACTGAAAAGAAGAGTCATTTTATCGTGGTGGAATCCATCTCTTGCCAGAGCATTAAATGTTGATCGTACAGTTGCCAAACATTTACATGAAATGGGAAAAATTCAGAAGGAAGGGAAATGGGTTCGACATCAATTATCGGAAAGTGCCATTTGAACATTTGCATTTCGTTGATCGCCAGGCAAAAAAAGAAGAGTCTTTTGTCTCGGATTGTTACTGGGGATGAAAGTGGATCTATTTTGATAATCCGAAACGCGGAAAATCATGGGTGGATCCAGGCGAACCATCAACATCCACTCCGAGACGCAATATTCACGGTTCAAAAGTAATGCTCTGTATTTGGTGGGATAGTGTACCATGAGCTGTTAAATCCGCACGAGACTGTCACGGCTGATCGTTATCGACACCAATTGTACAAGTTGAAGCAAGCATTGGACCAAAAACGACCACCAATTGCGAGTAAACGACGGAAAGTGATTCTTCTTCGTGACAACGCTCGACCTCACGTTGCGTCATCAGTGAAAGAAACACTATTAGAGCTTGAATGGCAAGTCTTACCGCACCCCGCGTATTGCTCCATGCGATTATTATTTGTTCCGGTGGATGCAACACGCTTTAGAGGATACACACTTTCATAATTTCGAAGAAGTGCGAAAATTCGTCGACGAATGATCAACTGAAAAGAAGAGTCATTTTATCGTGGTGGAATCCATCTCTTGCCAGAGCATTAAATGTTGATCGTACAACAGTTGCCAAACATTTACATGAAATGGGAAAAATTCAGAAGGAAGGGAAATGGGTTCGACATCAATTATCGGAAAGTGCCATTTGAACATTTGCATTTCGTTGATCGCCAGGCAAAAAAAGAAGAGTCTTTTGTCTCGGATTGTTACTGGGGATGAAAAGTGGATCTATTTTGATAATCCGAAACGCGGAAAATCATGGGTGGATCCAGGCGAACCATCAACATCCACTCCGAGACGCAATATTCACGGTTCAAAAGTAATGCTCTGTATTTGGTGGGATAGTGTACTATGAGCTGTTAAATCCGCACGAGACTGTCACGGCTGATCGTTATCGACACCAATTGTACAAGTTGAAGCAAGCATTGGACCAAAAACGACCACCAATTGCGAGTAAACGACGGAAAGTGATTCTTCTTCGTGACAAAGCTCGACCTCACGTTGCGTCATCAGTGAAAGAAACACTATTAGAGCTTGAATGGCAAGTCTTACCGCACCCCGCGTATTGCTCCATGCGATTATTATTTGTTCCGATCGATGCAACACGCTTTAGAGGATACACACTTTGATAATTTCGAAGAAGTGCGAAAATTCGTCGACGAATGGATCAACTGAAAAGAAGAGTCATTTTATCGTGGTGGAATCCATCTCTTGCCAGAGCATTAAATGTTGATCGTACAACAGTTGCCAAACATTTACATGAAATGGGAAAAATTCAGAAGGAAGGGAAATGGTTCGACATCAATTATCGGAAAGTGCCATTTGAACATTTGCATTTCGTTGATCGCCAGGCAAAAAAAGAAGAGTCTTTTGTCTCGGATTGTTACTGGGGATGAAAAGTGGATCTATTTTGATAATCCGAAACGCGGAAAATCATGAGTGGATCCAGGCGAACCATCAACATCCACTCCGAGACGCAATATTCACGGTTCAAAAGTAATGCTCTGTATTTGGTGGGATAGTGTACTATGATCTGTTAAATCCGCACGAGACTGTCACGGCTGATCGTTATCGACACCAATTGTACAAGTTGAAGCAAGCATTGGACGAAAAACGACCACCAATTGCGAGTAAACGACGGAAAGTGATTCTTCTTCGTGACAAAGCTCGACCTCACGTTGCGTCATCAGTGAAAGAAACACTATTAGAGCTTGAATGGCAAGTCTTACCGCACCCCGCGTATTGCTCCATGCGATTATTATTTGTTCCGATCGATGCAACACGCTTTAGAGGATACACACTTTGATAATTTCGAAGAAGTGCGAAAATTCGTCGACGAATGGATCAACTGAAAAGAAGAGTCATTTTATCGTCGTGGAATCCATCTCTTGCCAGAGCATTAAATGTTGATCGTACAACAGTTGCCAAACATTTACATGAAATGAGAAAAATTCAGAAGGAAGGGAAATGGGCTCGACATCAATTATCGGAAAGTGCCATTTGAACATTTGCATTTCGTTGATCGCCAGGCAAAAAAAGAAGAGTCTTTTGTCTCGGATTGTTACTGGGGATGAAAAGTGGATCTATTTTGATAATCCGAAACGCGGAAAATCATGAGTGGATCCAGGCGAACCATCAACATCCACTCCGAGACGCAATATTCACGGTTCAAAAGTAATGCTCTGTATTTGGTGGGATAGTGTACTATGATCTGTTAAATCCGCACGAGACTGTCACGGCTGATCGTTATCGACACCGATTGTACAAGTTGAAGCAAGCATTGGACCAAAAACGACCACCAATTGCGAGTAAACGACGGAAAGTGATTCTTCTTCGTGACAAAGCTCGACCTCACGTTGCGTCATCAGTGAAAGAAACACTATTAGAGCTTGAATGGCAAGTCTTACCGCACCCCGCGTATTGCTCCATGCGATTATTATTTGTTCCGATCGATGCAACACGCTTTAGAGGATACACACTTTCATAATTTCGAAGAAGTGCGAAAATTCGTCGACGAATGGATCAACTGAAAAGAAGAGTCATTTTATCGTGGTGGAATCCATCTCTTGCCAGAGCATTAAATGTTGATCGTACAACAGTTACCAAACATTTACATGAAATGGGAAAAATTCAGAAAGAAGGGAAATAGGTTCCACATCAATTATCGGAAAGTGCCATTTGAACATTTGCATTTCGTTGATCGCCAGGCAAAAAAAGAAGAGTCTTTTGTCTCGGATTGTTACTGGGGATGAAAAGTGGATCTATTTTGATAATCCGAAACGCGGAAAATCATGAGTGGATCCAGGCGAACCATCAACATCCACCCCGAGACGCAATATTCACGGTTCAAAAGTAATGCTCTGTATTTGGTGGGATAGTGTACTATGAGCTGTTAAATCCGCACGAGACTGTCACGGCTGATGGTTATCGACACTAATTGTACAAGTTGAAGCAAGCATTGGACGAAAAACGACCACAAATTGCGAGTAAACGACGGAAAGTGATTCTTCTTCGTGTCAACGCTCGACCTCACGGTGCGTCATCAGTGAAACAAACACTATTAGAGCTTGAATGGCAAGTCTTCTCCGGACATTGCTCCATGCGATTATTATTTGTTCCGGTCGATGCAACACGCTTTAGAGGATACATACTTTCATACTTTCGAAGAAGTGCGAAAATTCGTCGACGAATGGATCAACTGAAAAGAAGAGTCATTTTATCGTCATCTCTTGCCAGAAAGATGGGAAAAAGTTATAGAAAAGGAAGGAAAATATTTTGATTAATGTATTTATTCATTATCATATTTAAATACATGCGTTTTTGAGCAAAAAAAACCCTCAAAACTAAATCACACCCCTAATAGATACGGGGGATAATTCAAGCGCCTCTTTCTTCCCCGATCGATGAAGCTCGATCGTTAGACTAAAAGCACCGTCATTGACGATTATTACTCCGCCGAAGCCTGATGCGGCGCAAAGTTTCTTGCATTTTTTAACGCACTACGTTACTAGCTGGCGAGAATGAGATCGTAACGGCTCGCTGGCGTGGAAGAAAGCATCATCGATTTGGCAGAAGGGAAAAAATTTAAAGAGCTGAAAGCTAAGTACTGCTGTCACGGTCGCAATGAGCAACGAGAGCGTTTTGTTGGAACGGTTTATACGGCACGCTTCAAGCATGCATCTTCTACCAGTGGTAATGCACAATCACAAAAAATTGATATCCTCGACACGTCTTGAAACTTTAGCTGTCTCGAGATGGAAAATGGCGTCGCGAAATATTGCGGACGATATATCAGGGTCGATTTATATGCGCAATTCCTACGTAACGCGTTATCGGTACGCTTATTATGCATCCGTACGTTTGCGCACGAAATTTCGCAAGTTGGATTGCATTGCGGACGAAACGATTTGTGGATTTTGCGAAGAACGTCCGACCAGTGCTCAAAGAGAAGATGAGAATGGAAATATTTTAATACGCTGTGTGGTAAACGTGCTTTTTGCACGTTAAATATGAAGATGATATCGACGTTTGGAAGCTCGATGGAATATTTTATTGCAAAGCATTTGGTTCCGACGTTATCAGTTCTTTTGCGAGAGATTTTAATATAATAACTTGCTTGAAGACTTGCAAGTCTGCTCCAATAAATTTACTCGTAAATTTAAATGTATCGAAATGCACGCGTCATTTGTGTCATCATGTGTCTAGAAATCTTTCAATAGATTATTGTAAAACTTATAGCGACATTAATAAACACGTTATCTTGTATATACATTTTGCATAATTATTTGCAGTTATTTTTTCGTTTGTCTTCCGAATTTACAGAATAAAATTCGCAATACGCATATTTACGAGAGCTGCCCCAACGGAATTTTTCCAAAATTAACACCTCAATGTTTCCGCAAGGATTATTCTTGCGGATTTATTCCACGGGAGATCATACCTTTCACACACGAATTATGAATTTCACAATGCATTATTATTCTCAGTTTCTCTCTCCTTCCTAAAACAGAGCAGGCGCTAATCAGATATTTCACTGCGACAGATTACGCATTTGCGCTACCGCTATTTCACTCTACGAGCACCGAGATCAACCAATGCACGATGAAATCTCTTTGAGTCTGTTATAATCCACTGACGAAATCAGCTGCCTGACGGAATCGCATCTGGCACCTCGCGTAATTCGTAGCTGCATTTCCCGCATCATACATCTCTCATTGCTTGCGTAAGCAATTCACAAATATACGTACTTATACTCGCGAGACGATAGCTTCTTCGCGCTATTTAATGAACATACCGAGACGGATTTCACGGATTTATTGAGCGAAATATTTTTAACGAAATGATAAATCCTGGCAGTGTAGTTCTCTCGATTTCAGAGTTCACTGCACTAAACTCGCGTCACGAGGGGAGACGCAAAAGGGAATAAGAAATCGCGAGCTAGAGACGCAGGAGTCGCGAATTCTGTATGGCGCTAGAACTGGCGCAATTGCTTCGCGAAATTCGAGTACTGCGTTTCTTACGGCATAAGATTAAATTAGAGATTACGCAGGCAGCCATGCACGTGTGCGTGGCACGAAATTAAATCATTGAATAAACCAGTAGTATAAATGCTTTGTATTAGGAGTGTGATTTAGTTTTGAGGGTTTTGCAACAGATGGCTGTAGTGTCAGTTTGTTCCAATAGCTGTTGTTTCTTACAGTGTTGACATTATCCATGACATTAAGTAGCATTATAGCAATAGATGCAATAACAGTCGTGTTTATATCATCGTAAAAATGCAACTTCCGAAAGCTCTTTAGCATTTTCGACATGCGTTGCTTTTGTTTTTTAATCAAAAGAAAACTGCGGCTGACGGTTATAGAATTCTTGTGGAAACTTATGGTGATTCTGCCCCATCAATTAAGACGTGTCAAGGACAAAGAACGCTCGGGACAACCAAGAAAGCTTGAAAATGCAGATTTGCAAGCATTATCGGACGAAAATCCAACACGATCCACTTCAGAACTTGCCAGAGCATTAAATGTTGATCATACAACAGGTACCAAACATTTACATGAAATGGGAAAAATTCAGAAAGAAGGGAAATGGGTTCGACATCAATTATCGGAAAGTGCCATTTGAGCATTTGCATTTCGTTGATCGCCAGGCAAAAAAAGAAGAGTCTTTTGTCTCGGATTGTTACTGGGGATGAAAAGTGGATCTATTTTGATAATTCGAAACGCAGAAAATCATGGGTGGATCCAGGCGAACCATCAACATCCACTCCGAGACGCAATATTCACGGTTGAAAAGTAATGCCCTGTATTTGGTGGGATAGTGTACTATGAGCTGTTAAATCCGCATAAGACTGTCACGGCTGATTGTTATCGACACCAATTGTACAAGTTGAAGCAAGCATTGGACGAAAAACGACCACCAATTGCGAGTAAACGACGGAAAGTGATTCTTCTTCGTGACAAAGCTCGACCTCACGTTGCGTCATCAGTGAAACAAACACTATTAGAGCTCGAATGGCGAGTCTTACCGCTCCCCGCGTATTCTCCGGACATTGCTCCATGCGATTATTATTTCTTCCGGTCGATGCAACACGCTTTAGAGGAAACACACTTTGATAATTTCGAAGAAGTGCGAAAATTCGTTGACGAATGGATCAACTGAAAAGAAGAGTCATTTTATCGTCGTGGAATCCATCTCTTGCCAGAGCATTAAATGTTGATCGTACAACAGTTACGAAACATTTACATGAAATGGGAAAAATTCAGAAAGAAGGGAAATGGGTTCGACATCAATTATCGGAAATTGCCATTTGAACATTTGCATTTCGTTGATCGCCAGGCAAAAACAGAAGAGTCTTTTGTCTCGGATTGTTACTGGGGATGAAAAGTGGATCTATTTTGATAATCCGAAACGCAGAAAATCATGGGTGGATCCAGGCGAACCATCAACATCCACTCCGAGACGCAATATTCACGGTTCAAAAGTAATGCTCTGTATTTGGTGGGATAGTGTACTATGAGCTGTTAAATCCGCATAAGACTGTCACGGCTGATTGTTATCGACACTAATTGTACAAGTTGAAGCAAGCATTGGACCAAAAACGACCACCAATTGCGAGTAAACGACGGAAAGTGATTCTTCTTCGTGACAACGCTCGACCTCACGTTGCGTCATCAGTGAAACAAACACTATTAGAGCTCGAATGGCGAGTCTTACCGCTCCCCGCGTATTCTCCGGACATTGCTCCATGCGATTATTATTTGTTCCGGTCGATGCAACACGCTTTAGAGGATACACACTTTGATAATTTCGAAGAAGTGCGAAAATTCGTTGACGAATGGATCAACTGAAAAGAAGAGTCATTTTATCGTCGTGGAATCCATCTCTTGCCAGAGCATTAAATGTTGATCGTACAACAGTTACGAAACATTTACATGAAATGGGAAAAATTCAGAAAGAAGGGAAATGGGTTCGACATCAATTATCGGAAATTGCCATTTGAACATTTGCATTTCGTTGATCGCCAGGCAAAAAAAGAAGAGTCTTTTGTCTCGGATTGTTACTGGGGATGAAAAGTGGATCTATTTTGATAATCCGAAACGCAGAAAATCATGGGTGGATCCAGGCGAACTATCAACATCCACTCCGAGACGCAATATTCACGGTTCAAAAGTAATGCTCTGTATTTGGTGGGATAGTGTACTATGAGCTGTTAAATCCGCATAAGACTGTCACGGCTGATTGTTATCGACACTAATTGTACAAGTTGAAGCAAGCATTGGACCAAAAACGACCACCAATTGCGAGTAAACGACGGAAAGTGATTCTTCTTCGTGACAACGCTCGACCTCACGTTGCGTCATCAGTGAAACAAACACTATTAGAGCTCGAATGGCGAGTCTTACCGCACCCCGCGTATTCTCCGGACATTGCTCCATGCGATTATTATTTGTTCCGGTCGATGCAACACGCTTTAGAGGATACACACTTTTATAATTTCGAAGAAGTGCGAAAATTCGTCGACGAATGGATCAACTGAAAAAAAGAGTCATTTTATCGTGGTGGAATCCATCTCTTGCCAGAGCATTAAATGTTGATCGTACAACAGTTACGAAACATTTACATGAAATGGGAAAAATTCAGAAAGAAGGGAAATGGGTTCGACATCAATTATCGGAAATTGCCATTTGAACATTTGCATTTCGTTGATCGCCAGGCAAAAAAAGAAGAGTCTTTTGTCTCGGATTGTTACTGGGGATGAAAAGTGGATCTATTTTGATAATCCGAAACGCAGAAAATCATGGGTGGATCCAGGCGAACTATCAACATCCACTCCGAGACGCAATATTCACGGTTCAAAAGTAATGCTCTGTATTTGGTGGGATAGTGTACTATGAGCTGTTAAATCCGCATGAGACTGTCACGGCTGATCGTTATCGACACCAATTGTACAAGTTGAAGCAAGCATTGGACCAAAAACGACCACCAATTGCGAGTAAACGACGGAAAGTGATTCTTCTTCGTGACAACGCTCGACCTCACGTTGCGTATCAGTGAAACAACACTATTAGAGCTTGAATGGCAAGTCTTCCATTCTCCGGACATTGCTCCATGCGATTATTATTTGTTCCGGTCGATGCAACACGCTTTAGAGGATACACACTTTCATATTTCGAAGAAATGCGAAAATTCGTCGACGAATGATCAACTGAAAAGAAGAGTCATTTTATCGTGGTGGAATCCATCTCTTGCCAGAGCATTAAATGTTGATCGTACAACAGTTGCCAAACATTTACATGAAATGGGAAAAATTCAGAAGGAAGGGAAATGGGTTCGACATCAATTATCGGAAAGTGCCATTTTGAACATTTGCATTTCGTTGATCGCCAGGCAAAAAAAGAAGAGTCTTTTGTCTCGGATTGTTACTGGGGATGAAAAGTGGATCTATTTTGATAATCCGAAACGCAGAAAATCATGGGTGGATCCAGGCGAACCATCAACATCCACTCCGAGACGCAATATTCACGGTTAAAAGTAATGCTCTGTATTTGGTGGGATAGTGTACTATGAGCTGTTAAATCCGCATGAGACTGTCACGGCTGATCGTTATCGACACAATTGTACAAGTTGAAGGAAGCATTGGACCAAAAACGACCACCAATTGCGAGTAAACGACGGAAAGTGATTCTTCTTCGTGACAACGCTCGACCTCACGTTGCGTTATCAGTGAAACAAACACTTTAGAGCTCGAATGGCAAGTCTTACCGCACCCCGCGTATTCTCCGGACATTGCTCCATGCGATTATTATTTGTTTCCGGTCGATGCAACACGCTTTAGAGGATACACACTTTCATAATTTCGAAGAAGTGCGAAAATTCGTCGACGAATGGATCAACTGAAAAAAGAGTCATTTTATCGTGGTGGAATCCATCTCTTGCCAGAGCATTAAATGTTGATCGTACAACAGTTACCAAACATTTACATGAAATGGGAAAAATTCAGAAAGAAGGGAATGGGTTCGACATCAATTATCGGAAAGTGCAATTGCGAACCGTTGAACATTTGCATTTCGTTGATCGCCAGGCAAAAGAAAGAAGAGTCTTTGTCTCGGATTGTTACTGGGGATGAAAAGTGGATCTGTTTTGATAATCCCAAACGCAGAAAATCATGGGTGGATCCAAGCGAACCATCAACATCCACTCCGAGACGCAATATTCACGGTTCAAAAGTAATGCTCTGTAATTTAGTGGGATAGTGTACTATGAGCTGTTAAATCCGCATGAGACTGTCACGGCTGATCGTTATCGACACCAATTGTACAAGTTGAAGCAAGCATTGGACAAAAACGACCACAATTGCGAGTAAACGACGGAAAGTGATTCTTCTTCGTGACAACGCTCGACCTCACGTTGCGTTATCAGTGAAACAAGCACTATTAGAGCTTGAATGGGAAGTCTTACCGCACCCCGCGTATCTCCGGACATTGCTCCATGCGATTATTATTTGTTCCGGTCGATGCAACACGCTTTAGAGGATACACACTGTGATAATTTCGAAGAAGTGCGAAAATTCGTCGACGAATGGATCAACTGAAAAGAAGAGTCATTTTATCGTGTGGATTCATCTCTTGCCAGAAAGATGGGAAAAAGTTATAGAAAAGGAAGGAAAATATTTTGATGAAGGTATTCATTCATTATCATATTTAAATACATGCGTTTTTGAGCAAAAAAACCCTCAAAACTAAATCACACCCCTAATACATTATTAATTCTTTCCCTTTTACATTTTATTTCTTAGGATTATTATTATATTACTCTGTAATATTTATTTATAATTATTCTATAATATATTTGCCACGGCTTTACTGGAAAAGAAAGGAAATAAATCCTGTGTACGCCGCTTTTTTGTCCGACGCTGCGCCAATCACGTTTCGCGAACAAAACACTGCGCAGCCAATGGCGATCGACGCCATGCTTGCCCGTAAAAGGAATAAGAAGCGAAGCTGGGCGCCGAGTGTCATCTATAACCAATACATTCGCACGCGGGTTCTTGTAGCTTTCTCCCGGTCACGCTATTCGTGTCGGAGTAAACGAGATTGTTAATATTGTTGGAACATTGCATCGCATCGTCGCGACTTCTTCACGATGTCGACCGTAGCGAGTCCTTTAGTCGTCGGAGGCGTGCGCCAGTTCGGAGCACCGGTGCGAACACAGAATGGTAAGGATACAAACAAGTCACCAGAGTTTGGTTATAGCGAATCCCGAAACTTCGAAACGAGCTTCAGCCTTCGTATCGCTATTACGCGCTGTATCATGTCAATGTATCAATGTCATTCTCCATTTCTGAGATCATCTATTAATCGCGAATGTTAAAAGTTATCATTAAATCGCTATTACATTTGCGTCACCGTGCTCCGTAATCAACTAATTTTCGAGAAAATGCAGTAAAAGTAACATCTTTTTAATATGTAATTTTGAGTATTACTAAAACTGTGCATGATATCTATTAATTTATATATATTATATCTATTAATAATATATATAACAGTAATACTACTTTACATGTTAATAAAATATTATTGACATTTCTTACAGTTATGGCTGCTTGCGCTATAGCCAATGTAGTTAAAAGTTCTTTGGGACCAGTTGGTTTGGATAAAATGCTGGTCGATGATATTGGCGTATGTATTTTTGTATTTACTTGACGGCATATTAAGTATAAAGATATGCAACAAAATATGTTAATTATGGTTTTCTCAGGACGTCACTGTTACCAATGACGGTGCAACCATCTTGCGTTTGTTAGAGTTGAGCATCCAGCTGCAAAAGTTTTAGTTGAACTAGCCCAATTGCAAGATGAGGAGGTTGGGGACGGTACTACTTCAGTCGTAAGTGATACATTCCTGTCTGAAATAAAATTTGAATGGGGCATAGGATAAAATATTTACAATAATTATTTTTATTATCATTATTATGTGAATTAGGTATTAATATCAGCTGAGCTCTTGAAGAATGCAGATGAGCTTGTGAAACAAAAAATTCATCCGACCTCGTCATTAGCGGCTTACAGGCTTGCCTGCAAGTAATATCCATGATCCAATGATTTTATTACTTGAAACCGTTATTGAGTTATTTAATTTATGAGTTAAATGGCATGCATTCATTAAATTTTATTAATAAACATAAATATGCCATATTGTGGAATTTGGAAGAAAAAGATATTTTAAATATAATTTTATCATATAAATATTACTTTCAGGGAAGCATGCAATACATTCAGGAACACTTGACTGTCAGTGTGGATGAACTCGGAAAAGATTGCTTAGTTAATGTCGCAAAGACATCAATGTCCAGCAAGATTATTGGAGCGTATCCTTTTGAACATTTAAAATCACTTTTGCCGACGGATTTTGATATTTTTTGACATTAAGAGCAGCGTACGATAATCTAAGATATTTTCCGTGACAAAAGAGAACTAGTGATGCGAATATCTTTGGCAACATGGTCGTCGATGCTGCTAACGCGATAAAAATCAACGACGGCAAGGGAGGCTTCCTGTATCCCGTTAAAGCGGTCAATGTCCTGAAGGCTCACGGAAAGAGCGTTCGCGAATCGGTGTTGATTCAGGGATATGCTCTAAATTGCACCGTTGCTTCGCAAGCAATGCCGAAGAGGATAACGAACGCAAAAATCGCGTGCCTAGATTTCTCGTTGCAGAAAGCAAAGATGAAATTGGGCGTTGAAGTACTTATTACGGACCCAGAGAAACTCGAGGCCGTTCGTCAACGCGAAGCGGACATCACGAAGGAACGTATTCAAAAGATCCTCGCCGCTGGCACCAATGTCGTTCTCTTGTCTGGTGGCATCGATGATTTGTGCTTGAAGGTATACGGCGAGACATAGTTGACGTAATGTGACTTTTAAATCTAATATAATAGCAATTTGAACTTATCTTCATCTTCCTCCATAGTATTTCGTGGAAGCGAAGACCATGGCGATACGCAGGTGTAAGAAGGCCGATCTGAAAAGAATCGCCAAAGCTACAGGCGCGCAATTCCTGACTTCGTTGACCAACATGGAGGGAGAGGAGAGTTTCGATGCCAGTTTCCTGGGAGAGGCCGCCGAAGTAGTGCAGGAAATGATATGTGACGACGAACTTATTCTTATTAAAGGGTATGTCTTGAATAATAACACGTTATTCAATAAAATGGCCATTCTGAATCAAACATACCAACTCTCACATGCCTGTTAAAATACGTCTTTACACTTGATATAGATTCTTCGTATCAATTTTCATTAGAAAAATAGAAAAATTTGACAGAAGAAACAATTATTAATCCCTCCTTTTCAATTGAAGGCCCAAGGCACGTACAGCGAGTTCCATTATTTTACGTGGACCAAACGATTATTACTGTGACGAGATGGAACGTTCCATACATGATGCACTATGTGTTGTCAAGAGAGTTTTGGAAAGTAAGAGCGTCGTTGCAGGAGGAGGCTGTGTGGAGGCTGCGCTCTCCATATATCTAGAGAACTTCGCAACATCATTGGTATCGTTAATTTCGTATTCTTTAGTTCTCAGCTTTTCTCTTCCCCGTTTTGCGTCCAACGGAATATTTACACGCTCTAAATTACAGAGCTCCCGAGAACAGCTGGCTATAGCGGAATTTGCACGATCGTTATTGGTTATACCAAAAACGTTAGCCGTAAACGCTGCGCAAGACGCAACCGATCTTGTCGCTAAGCTTCGTGCCTATCATAATTCCAGTATAACAAAACCAGATCTCGTCGACTTGAAATGGTAACTTTTTTCTTTCTCATAGTTATAATAACTAGGAAAATTACAATCAAACCATTGGTCGATAATCCATGTGTTCTTGCAGGGTGGGTCTCGATTTATTGGCAGGAACCATAAGAGACAATAAGAAAGCTGGTGTTTTAGAACCAGCCATTTCAAAGATTAAATCCTTAAAGTTTGCCACGGAAGCTGCTATAACCATTCTTCGAATCGACGATATGATTAAACTGGATCCCGAACGTTCGAAAACCAAATCTTACCAGGATGCCATGGAAGCTGGCGAATTGGAGGATTAATGAATTGCGAGGATCAAAATGCATTTATGTATTATGTTAGACATACGGTGCGTTTATATTAAAAAAAAGAGTTGTAAATCTTTCATTGTGCGTATTCGTAAAAATTGCATCACGCAATAATAAAAAAAGAATTCACAATGTAATTTATAATATTCATAACTTGCTATTCATACATACTACGCACGATTTTGTGTATGTAAAATACTGCTATCTGAAAGATTAAAAATAAAGCTTTTTCATAAATAATACTGGAATTGTTCTGTATCTGATTGTTTAATAAATATATTAAGAGAGCACAAAGAGATACATAAAGAAGGTGTTCTAATTTTGTGAGCTTGTGGGAGATTTTTATTATACCCTCTAAGATGATATAAATTGTTAAATTTATGTTTTTCTGTTTGGAAGGAATAGACTTCTATGCTTAAAGAAATTTTATGATTAATAACTATGGTATTTACAATACATCAATAATGTATTTGATGCTGTTAAGCATATTACGGTGTCATCCAAAAATTCACGTTTACAATATAAGTTACTTAACAATGAAAGAACGCATTGCTCTCCAAACCACACGCATTATGCACACATATTGTGATATTGATATTAAAAAAAAATATGTGATATACATCTGTTATTTTTCTCGTAAAAGTTTTACACAAATCTTATATATAATAATCTATAAAACGAATATTGTGCCATATGATATTAAAATAAAATGTCACACGTTTCTAATGTCGCGTGTATAAAAAATACAAGTTACAAAGAAATGATTGACGAATGAATATTCTAGTAACTTATAATAATAAATTATCATATCAATTATATATTTTGGATTGATCGGAAAGTCAGATACGATTCGTTCATTTTTTTAGCAAAATTCAAAAACGCAAAATTCTGTATCAAGAATAGGAATTTTGCTAAGAAAATTCGCAAAACTTTCCGGTTAACCCAATATTATATACGTTATACTGTATAACAGTTCATTAATGGAAAATAATGGAATAACAGTTTTAAGTATTATATGATATGTATGTTCACATGGTTTAATATCATTTATATAAACGATGTTACATATAAATGATATTTATTTGTGAATAGACGATGATTCGATAAATAGATATTATTTACAACTTGTTTGCACTACATCATGACAGTTCACTGATTCGTTCAAATTTCATGATACAACACTAAATTATTTCTTATGATACTTTAACAAGTTGTTTTATTATCTCGATAACTATGCCTATTTACAATGTATATGATCTTAGTGCAAAATTTTAATAATGAACGATAGTTAAAATATATCGTTTGTTCTTTGTAACATTCTTATATCTCATAAAATAAGTATACAAATACAACAATAAATCAGTAAACAATTTTCTCTGACACTACTAGTACACACTATCTTCCTTTAGAAAAATTAGCACCATAATTAAATTGTTGATTTATTTTTTATTCAATTAGCTGTTTTATTCATTAAAGAATAAAATATTTTTTCTGTAATATAATGCAAATTATATTAATATTTAGTGAGATATAAGAAGTTTTTATAAATTCTGTGCCTTCTGCACTATAAG
>NC_039518.1:7447682-7486020 GCF_003672135.1 Ooceraea biroi | reverse complement strand
GCATGTTTTAAATTTTCAACATTTTTTTTTTCCATTCTGGTACCTGCTTAGCCCACTCATATATCAGAATCTTCTTTGGTTTTTTGTTTCAGATATGAGCAGAACAGCTGAAATCATGGAGAACATGGACCAACTTTTTTTTTTCATGTTCTTATTTAATATCATGTTGCAGCCTTATTTATAGTTATTGTCTAATACAAAAATTTGGAAACATACACCAAATATGTATGAATAAGCAGGGAAAACCCTGCCTCAAAAACCTATACTTTTAAAAAAAAAAATTCACCAAAATAGCATACAAATTCCGCTTTTACACTAGAATACCCCTTAAGCAGAAGATACTTAAAAAGCAGCGCCGCCGCGCTTCTTCGAGATGAGCGGAGAACGCGCGGACCAGTCGCCTTCGCTGATTTCTGCGTTTCTTCGAATTTCGAAGTATCCCGTTACGCCTCTCTTCTCTCAAAGTCCTCGAGTTGCTTGATAATTTAGGAAACGCTCGCGAAATCGCATCCCCTTCAAGCATCCCGCATCTTCATCATCGTCGTTGCCCCGCCCTCGATTCTACCGATCGTGCACCGCACGCTCTCCAATTTGCATTCGCCGATTTATATTCACGCGCGCGGCCGCGATGCATATTCATTCCGGGCGCGCTCTAAGTCCTTAACACTTCATAAAATATCGTCCTAGAGACTATGAAAGATTCATGAAGTCGAGACGTACGCGGTCCGGGATCGCGCAGCCGGCGATAGTCGAGCGTGGAATGCAATCGCGCGTTCGTTTCGCGAAGGGGAGAGAGAGGAAAGGGGAGGAATGGGGGATGGGGGATCAGAATCGTCGAGCAGCATAAACTTTTCACGGGTTCAGAGTCACGACTCGGTTCGCTGAACACCGAGCGGGCACGAGTGGGCAGCTCGATGCTGCACGAGCGGGTGGGCCGTGCACGTGACTTTATGCGATGCAGGACCCACGCCGGTGATGTAACGTGGGAGTGCGAGCTCGTGGTTCGCGGACGAGTTCCATCGGTTGCATCAGCGAAGCGGATTGCAACCGCGTTCGTACGGTTTCGTCGCTTTTTGACGGAGACACGTATTTCCAAGACAAGTGTTTTACGCATTTTTAAACGCCACTCATTTCATCCATATCACATTGCATTGCATCAAGAACTTCATGGAAATGATTTTATTAATCGAATAGAATTTTGTCAATGGGCGCTACAACAGTTGGAGGTCAATGAATTCTTCTTCAACAGAATATTGTTTACCGATGAATCAACTTTCACTAACCATGAACAAGTAAATAGAAGAAATATGCACTATTGGTCCGTTGAAAATCCAAGGTAGCTTTGACAAGTAGAACGTCAACGTCCATGGAGTCTTAATGTATGCTGTGGTGTTTTACACAATCGAATCATTGTCCCTTTCTTTATTGATGGTACATTAAATGGTCAAAAATATGCTGATTTTTTGTCCCAACAATTACCAAACTTATTGGAAGAGGTGCCGTTAGAAACTCGTTTACAAATGTGGTATCAGCATGACGGTTGTCCGGCTCATAACGCACGTGTTGCACGTACAGTTTTACACGAAATGTTTCCGGAACGCTGAATAGGAAGAGGAGGACAATCAGTTGGCCAGCACGTTCTCCTGATTTGAATCCTTTAGACTTTTTTTTGTGGGGAAGGTTAAAGAACACTGTTTACAATGATGTACCAACTACACAAGAGAACATGAGAGAGCGCATTTTGAATGCATGTGCTAGTATAAATCAGAAATGATAGAAAGGGTAAGAGTATCATTTGTGCATCGTATTAGAATATGTATTGAAGTCGGAGGACATCATTTCGAAAACCTCCTTAAATAAATTTTTGTGTTGAAGAGCATAAAGTTTGATTTTTCTGTTTCCCGCGTTCAAGATCATTTAAAGGTCATGTTGTCATAGGTCGCTGAACTCCTTTCGATGTTCGCTATAAAATTGCGCAAACAAAAATATGTAGCTCCATTTTAAAAAATTATCTTGACCTTTGAATCTCCGAAAAAAATAGCCTTGAAAAAATTTTTGTTCTGTCATCATGATAGCCCCTTCGAACGGTGCAACTTTTTCCTTAGACATTTTTTCGTATCATCAAAAACAAGTGCAATATCTAAGATGATCGATTTAAGTGGACCGCCCTATATACTGACGTGTCTCTGGGAGAGGTGAGGCATGTTGCATAAGCGGTGCGTTAATGAGTGACTTTATGATTAATTGTGAACGTCACGACATGTCTTCTTCCCACGCGAGAATTCTCCGTTATCGATGTAGAGAGATAAAAATGTTGTTACGTATAATGCATGATAATACACCCTCAGAAAGGATTTCTGATAACAAGACGAAAAATATTCTTGACTAATTTAATCGTATTACAAGTATAAAAAATATGAAAATATAACAATTTTTAATTTAAATCAGTAATTTCTATTCTTCTTTCTCGAATTAAATAAGATTGTCTTACTGTCTTGAGACAAGAGTAACATGTACACATTTATGCTTATATATTCTTGTATGTAGAATAATTTGATATTAGCACCACTTTATAGTAGGCTTTGTCGATGTCGACGCATCATTTTCTCGCAGTCGCTCGTCGACTCGGCGCTTCTGCGTCCTTTACTCGGATAAAACGGCCAATATTTATGTGTTGCAATCGAAAATCGGGAAAGTGTTTCCGTTATTTACAATGAATAAGTGCAATACTCTACAAGAAATATTAAAAGATATGGAAATGTAAGTAAGTATGTACAATATACTTACTTGAGAAATAGGATTCGAGATAAGACATTTCCATACCTTTTAATATTTCTTGTAGAGTATTGCACTTATTCGTTGTAAATAACGGAAACACTTTCCCGGTTTTCGATTGCAACACATAAATATTGGCCGTTTTGTGCAGATTCTACAAATTCTCTTAGAAGAATAGAATAAGATGTCTTTTAGATCTCACAATATTCTAAAATCAAGAATATTTTGAACTTGCTAGAAATTTGTATCTAAATCCTTCTGAGAAAATTAATGAGATAGCACCAAGATTATTTGAATCTAGATTTTCGAATTTTCTATTCAAGATTAAAATATGCTTCTTTTCAATAATAAATATGATTGTCGCTATAGCGATCTTATTTTATGATAGATTAAAGAGTAATAGCATTAAGTCCAGAAATCTTTTCTGTGGGTGTAGCGAGAGGGCTGACAATCGTCGTGTACCAGTTATAAAAGACACTGGTCACGTAATCGCGTAAACTATGTCTAAACAAAACAGGAGGACAAAAAAGTTTAATCAAACAAGTTTGGAGTTATGATCGATGCCAATGTTAAGTATGAAAATGGAAGGCCAAGTGATAATCAATGATTACATCGCGATTAATCCGTGCACCCTCAGAAAGGATTTCTGATAACAAGACGAAAAGTATTCTTGACTAATTTAATCGTATTACAAGTATAAAAAATATGAAAATAAAACAATTTTTAATTTAAATCAGTAATTTCTATTCTTCTTTCTCGAATTAAATAAGATTGTCTTACTGTCTTGAGACAAGAGTAACATGTACAAATTTATGCTTATATATTCTTGTATGCAGAATAATTTGATATTAGCCCACTTTATAGTAGGCTTTGTCGATGTCGACGCATCATTTTCTCGCAGTCGTTCGTCGACTCGGCGCTTCTGCGTCCTTTACTCGGATAAAACGACCAATATTTATGTGTTGCAATCGAAAATCGGGAAAGTGTTTCCGTTATTTACAATAAATAAGTGCAATACTCTACAAGAAATATTAAAAGATATGGAAATGTAAGTATGTACAATATACTTACTTGAGAAATAGGATTCGAGATAAGACATTTCCATACCTTTTAATATTTCTTGTAGAGTATTGCACTTATTCGTTGTAAATAACGGAAACACTTTCCCGGTTTTCGATTGCAACACATAAATATTGGCCGTTTTGTGCAGATTCTACAAATTCTCTTAGAAGAATAGAATAAGATGTCTTTTAGATCTCACAATATTCTAAAATCAAGAATATTTTGAACTTGCTAGAAATTTGTATCTAAATCCTTCTGAGAAAATTAATGAGATAGCACCAAGATTATTTGAATCTAGATTTTCGAATTTTCTATTCAAGATTAAAATATGCTTCTTTTCAATAATAAATATGATTGTCGCTATAGCGATCTTATTTTATGATAGATTAAAGAGTAATAGCATTAAGTCCAGAAATCTTTTCTGTGGGTGTAGCGAGAGGGTTGACAATCGTCGTGTACCAGTTATAAAAGACACTGGTCACGTAATCGCGTAAACTATGTCTAAACAAAACAGGAGGACAAAAAAGTTTAATCAAACAAGCTTGGAGTTATGATCGATGCCAATGGTAAGTATGAAAATGGAAGGCCAAGTGATAATCAATGATTACATCGCGATTAATCCGTGCACCCTCAGAAAGGATTTCTGATAACAAGACGAAAAGTATTCTTGACTAATTTAATCGTATTACAAGTATAAAAAATATGAAAATAAAACAATTTTTAATTTAAATCAGTAATTTCTATTCTTCTTTCTCGAATTAAATAAGATTGTCTTACTGTCTTGAGACAAGAGTAACATGTACAAATTTATGCTTATATATTCTTGTATGCAGAATAATTTGATATTAGCCCACTTTATAGTAGGCTTTGTCGATGTCGACGCATCATTTTCTCGCAGTCGTTCGTCGACTCGGCGCTTCTGCGTCCTTTACTCGGATAAAACGACCAATATTTATGTGTTGCAATCGAAAATCGGGAAAGTGTTTCCGTTATTTACAATAAATAAGTGCAATACTCTACAAGAAATATTAAAAGATATGGAAATGTAAGTATGTACAATATACTTACTTGAGAAATAGGATTCGAGATAAGACATTTCCATACCTTTTAATATTTCTTGTAGAGTATTGCACTTATTCGTTGTAAATAACGGAAACACTTTCCCGGTTTTCGATTGCAACACATAAATATTGGCCGTTTTGTGCAGATTCTACAAATTCTCTTAGAAGAATAGAATAAGATGTCTTTTAGATCTCACAATATTCTAAAATCAAGAATATTTTGAACTTGCTAGAAATTTGTATCTAAATCCTTCTGAGAAAATTAATGAGATAGCACCAAGATTATTTGAATCTAGATTTTCGAATTTTCTATTCAAGATTAAAATATGCTTCTTTTCAATAATAAATATGATTGTCGCTATAGCGATCTTATTTTATGATAGATTAAAGAGTAATAGCATTAAGTCCAGAAATCTTTTCTGTGGGTGTAGCGAGAGGGTTGACAATCGTCGTGTACCAGTTATAAAAGACACTGGTCACGTAATCGCGTAAACTATGTCTAAACAAAACAGGAGGACAAAAAAGTTTAATCAAACAAGCTTGGAGTTATGATCGATGCCAATGGTAAGTATGAAAATGGAAGGCCAAGTGATAATCAATGATTACATCGCGATTAATCCGTGCACCCTCAGAAAGGATTTCTGATAACAAGACGAAAAGTATTCTTGACTAATTTAATCGTATTACAAGTATAAAAAATATGAAAATAAAACAAATTTTTATTTAAATCAGAAATTTCTATTCTTCTCTCTCGAATTAAATAAGATTGTCTTACTGTCTCGAGACAAGAGTAACATGTATACATTTATGCTTATATATTCTTGTATGCAGAATAATTTGATATTAGCGCCACTTTATAGTAGGCTTTGTCGATGTCGACGCATCATTTTCTCGCAGTCGCTCGTCGACTCGGCGCTTCTGCGTCCTTTATTCGGATAAAACGGCCAATATTTATGTGTTGCAATCGAAAATCGGGAAAGATTTACAATGAATAAGTGCAATACTCTACAAGAAATATTAAAAGAGATGCAAATGTAAGTGAGTATGTACAATATACTTACTTGAGAAATAAGATTCGAGATAAGACATTTCCATACCTTTTAATATTTCTTGTAGAGTATTGCACTTATTCATTGTAAATAACAGAAACACTTTCCCGGTTTTCGATTGCAACACATAAATATTGGCCGTTTTGTGCAGATTCTACAAATTCTCTTAGAAGAATAGAATAAGATGTCTTTTAGATCTCACAATATTCTTAAATCAAGAATATTTTGAACTTGCTAGAAATTTGTATCTAAATCCTTCTGAGAAAATTAATGAGATAGCACCAAGATTATTTTAATCTAGATTTTCGAATTTTCTATTCAAGATTAAAATATGCTTCTTTTCAATAATAAATATGATTGTCGCTATAGCGATCTTATTTTATGATAGATTAAAGAGTAATAGCATTAAGTCCAGAAATCTTTTCTGTGGGTGTAGCGAGAGGGTTGACAATCGTCGTGTACCAGTTATAAAAGACACTGGTCACGTAATCGCGTAAACTATGTCTAAACAAAACAGGAGGACAAAAAAGTTTAATCAAACAAGCTTGGAGTTACGATCGATGCCAATGGTAAGTATGAAAATGGAAGGCCAAGTGATAATCAATGATTACATCGCGATTAATCCGTGCACCCTCAGAAAGGATTTCTGATAACAAGACGAAAAGTATTCTTGACTAATTTAATCGTATTACAAGTATAAAAAATATGAAAATAAAACAAGTTTTTATTTAAATCAGTAATTTCTATTCTTCTCTCTCGAATTAAATAAGATTGTCTTACTGTCTTCAGACAAGAGTAACATTTACAAATTTATGCTTATATATTCTTGTATGCAGAATAATTTGATATTAGCCCACTTTATAGTAGGCTTTGTCGATGTCGACGCATCATTTTCTCGCAGTCGTTCGTCGACTCGGCGCTTCTGCGTCCTTTATTCGGATAAAACGGCCAATATTTATGTGTTGCAATCGAAAATCGGGAAAGTGTTTCCGTTATTTACAATGAATAAGTGCAATACTCTGCAAGAAATATTAAAAGATATGGAAATGTAAGTAAGTATATACAATATACTCACTTGAGAAATAAGATTCGAGATGAGACATTTCCATACCTTTTAATATTTCTTGTAGAGTATTGCACTTATTCGTTGTAAATAACGGAAACACTTTCCCGGTTTTCGATTGCAACACATAAATATTGGCCGTTTTGTGCAGATTCTACAAATTCTCTTAGAAGAATAGAATAAGATGTCTTTCAGATCTCACAATATTCTAAAATCAAGAATATTTTGAACTTGCTAGAAATTTGTATCTAAATCCTTCTGAGAAAATTAATGAGATAGCACCAAGATTATTTAAATCTTGATTTTCGAATTTTCTATTCAAGATTAAAATATGCTTCTTTTGAATAATAAATATGATTGTCGCTATAGCTATTTTATTTTATGATAGATTAAAGAGTAATAGCATTAAGTCCAGAAATCTTTTCTGTGGGTGTATGTGTGGCAAAATGTGGACCGATTTTTATCTCCTTCGCGAATAATAATTTT
Source organism: Ooceraea biroi (assembly GCF_003672135.1). NCBI lineage: Eukaryota > Metazoa > Arthropoda > Insecta > Hymenoptera > Formicidae > Ooceraea > Ooceraea biroi. The sequence continues at coordinate 7,478,524 of NC_039518.1, read as the reverse complement.
CAATCAAGATAGTGTGACGTTTCGATTTGACCGCGGAATGGAATTATTAGCAGGTTCCCGATGCCCTTTGGCAACGGCAAGAAATTAAAGAACCAGCCGTTAATTGATTATTACAGTTACTTAATCGAATTACCTGCTCATGCATACAAATCAGGAGTGTAAATCAAGAGGCGGCACGTAACGCACTCAGACAATCCGAAAATAAAATTACCAGCACGAACGTGGTAGCGCAATCGTCAGATTCCGGCTTGTAGGCTCCGTGTTGCTTCGGCTTTACGACGACATCGCCAATGAAGCCAACGGCGACCGTGCTGTTGCTACTACTGCAACAACGAAGACGACGACACGACGACGATATGCGTTGCCCCCGGCATGATTTGCAACGCCGCGACCGGGATTTCTCGTTTTCTAATGCCGTCCCGCGGAACGGGGCGATAAATTAACGCCGATACAGCGTACGATAAACCGAGAACTCGATCGCCGAGCGGGAATGAATTGCGGGCGCGTGTTCCTCGCGGAAAACGAAGAAGGATGGGGCGCAGGTGTAAATGCCAATAGGCGTAGGAAAGCGGAGGAGAGCGCGAATTCGTCCGTAAATCTCGCACTGTGGTATCTCGGCGCTGGGATGGGGGTTGGCAATCTCCATTTATAACGCTGTGAAAGAGAACGACGACGACGACGACGACGACGATGAAGACGATATGAACGATCATCGCTCTTCCCGGACAATTCAAAAGACCGAAGAACGACTCGAAAAGTCTAATGAACGAGACGTAACGCTGGCAATTCGTAATTACGAATTGCCTAATGAGCTTTTCAACCGAGTGATAACAAGATAGTTTTCGTTCCGACGATCCTTCACAGGACTCGGGAAAGGACGAGCCACCAATTAAATCACCGATTTAATTCCGTCGGTGAGAGCCCACTGCGGTGGTCGTTGAGACTAGAACCTCGTCCTCGGCGATGCGTGACCACCGAGCGCGCGGACCACCAAGGCGCTTTTCTACCAGCTCGCTGAAATCGATTTGAAGCGTTCACCGACAATTGTCACGCACCTCGTGCCAGTACCGTGGGAGAACTAATCCGCGCCGTTGTCACGCCCGTATCCGTGATTCCGCTCAACGCGATCGAAACCGAGACACTTAGCCAGCTGTCACGAGTCGGGCTTGTGCTGCGCCCGTGACAATCACGATTCTTTTTCCCGAGGATCGTTTCCTCGAGATTCCTTTCCTTCCCCGCTTCCGATGACCGTGTTCCGACGTTCGCAGAAGCGTAACGTGATCCATTTTAACCGGTAATGGATGGAGATCTCATTGTTAGATTTGTCAACTCGAAAAAATCATATCTGACTGAAATATTCATCTTTTTCTAGACTAGTCATTTAGGAATTAAAAAATAGGTGTTAGAGTTAATATACTGAATGAGAGAACTGCAAATATCGCAACGCAAACATTCTCACTAGCATGAGACCGATTTGTTCCGGTCAACGAGATCGACACCGATCAACCGAGCCGATATTCACGGTTCGCGCTCAGTTGTCCGTGACAATCACGATTTCCAGGCTTCCTGGCAGCTCCTTCCGCGATATCCTGGAGAGCTCCCTGCCTCAATCGTGAGCCTCGTTAATTGGAGGGGACTAAGAACCATCTTGGCTTCCAAGAACACCCAACTTGGACACGAATCGTGAGCGGAACGCGCGGGAGTCTGATGCTCGCTGATGCTTGTCTGACAGAAAAAGAAAAGCCACGATGCACTTCCGCACCCTCAGAAAGGATTTCTGATAACAAGACGAAAAGTATTCTTGACTAATTTAATCGTATTACAAGTATAAAAAATATGAAAATAAAACAATTTTTTATTTAAATCAGTAATTTCTATTCTTATCTCTCGAATTAAATAAGATTGTCTTACTGTCTTCAGACAAGAGTAACATGTACAAATTTATGCTTATATATTCTTGTATGCAGAATAATTTGATATTAGCCCACTTTATAGTAGGCTTTGTCAATGTCGACGCATCATTTTCTCGCAGTCGTTCGTCGACTCGGCGCTTCTGCGTTCTTTACTCGGATAAAACGGCCAATATTTATGTGTTGCAATCGAAAATCGGGAAAGTGTTTCTGTTATTTACAATGAATAAGTGCAATACTCTACAAGAAATATTAAAAGATATGGAAATGTAAGTAAGTATATACAATATACTTACTTGAGAAATAAGATTCGAGATAAGACATTTCCATACCTTTTAATATTTCTTGTAGAGTATTGCACTTATTCATTGTAAATAACAGAAACATTTTCCTGGTTTTCGATTGCAACACATAAATATTGGCCGTTTTGTGCAGATTCTACAAATTCTCTTAGAAGGACAGAATAAGATGTCTTTTAGATCCCACAATAATCTTAAATCAAGAATATTTTGAACTTGCTAGAAATTTGTGTCTAAATCCTTCTGAGAAAATTAATGAGATAGCACCAAGAGTATTTGAATCTAGATTTTCGAATTTTCTATTCAAGATTAAAATATGCTTCTTTTCAATAATAAATATGATTGTCGCTATAGCGATCTTATTTTATGATAGATTAAAGAGTAATAGCATTAAGTCCAGAAATCTTTTCTGTGGGTGTAGCGAGAGGGTTGACAATCGTCGTGTACCAGTTATAAAAGACACTGGTCACGTAATCGCGTAAACTATGTCTAAACAAAACAGGAGGACAAAAAAGTTTAATCAAACAAGCTTGGAGTTATGATCGATGCCAATGGTAAGTATGAAAATGGAAGGCCAAGTGATAATCAATGATTACATCGCGATTAATCCGTGCACCCTCAGAAAGGATTTCTGATAACAAGACGAAAAGTATTCTTGACTAATTTAATCGTATTACAAGTATAAAAAATATGAAAATAAAACAATTTTTTATTTAAATCAGTAATTTCGATTCTTCTCTCTCGAATTAAATAAGATTGTCTTACTGTCTTCAGACAAGAGTAACATGTACAAATTTATGCTTATATATTCTTGTATGCAGAATAATTTGATATTAGCCCACTTTATAGTAGGCTTTGTCAATGTCGACGCATCATTTTCTCGCAGTCGTTCGTCGACTCGGCGCTTCTGCGTTCTTTATTCGGATAAAACGGCCAATATTTATGTGTTGCAATCGAAAATCGGGAAAGTGTTTCTGTTATTTATAATGAATAAGTGCAATACTCTACAAGAAATATTAAAAGATATGGAAATGTAAGTAAGTATGTACAATATACTTACTTGAGAAATAAGATTCGAGATAAGACATTTCCATATCTTTTAATATTTTTTGTAGAGTATTGCACTTATTCATTGTAAATAACAGAAACACTTTCCCGGTTTTCGATTGCAACACATAAATATTGGCCGTTTTGTGCAGATTCTACAAATTCTCTTAGAAGGACAGAATAAGATGTCTTTTAGATCTCACAATATTCTGAAATCAAGAATATTTTGAACTTGCTAGAAATTTGTATCTAAATCCTTCTGAGAAAATTAATGAGATAGCACCAAGATTATTTGAATCTAGATTTTCGAATTTTCTATTCAAGATTAAAATATGCTTCTTTTCAATAATAAATATGATTGTCGCTATAGCGATCTTATTTTATGATAGATTAAAGAGTAATAGCATTAAGTCCAGAAAACTTTTCTAGGGTGTAGCGAGAGGGTTGACAATCGTCGTGTACCAGTTATAAAAGACACTGGTCACGTAATCGCGTAAACTATGTCTAAACAAAACAGGAGGACAAAACAGTTTAATCAAACAAGCTTGGAGTTATGATCGATGCCAATGGTAAGTATGAAAATGGAAGGCCAAGTGATAATCAATGATTACATCGCGATTAATCCGTGCACCCTCAGAAAGGATTTCTGATAACAAGACGAAAAGTATTCTTGACTAATTTAATCGTATTACAAGTATAAAAAATATGAAAATAAAACACTTTTTAATTTAAATCAGTAATTTCTATTCTTCTCTCTCGAATTAAATAAGATTCTCTTACTGTCTTCAGACAAGAGTAACATGTACAAATTTATGCTTATATATTCTTGTATGCAGAATAATTTGATATTAGCCCACTTATAGTATGCTTTGTCGATGTCGACGCATCATTTTCTCGCAGTCGCTCGTCGACTCGGCGCTTCTGCGTTCTTTACTCGGATAAAACGGCCAATATTTATGTGTTGCGATCGAAAATCGGGAAAGATTTACCATGAATAAGTGCAATACTCTACAAGAAATATTAAAAGATATGGAAATGTAAGTATGTACAACATACTTACTTGAGAAATAAGATTCGAGATAAGACATTTCCATATCTTTTAATATTTTTTGTAGAGTATTGCACTTATTCATTGTAAATAACAGAAACACTTTCCCGGTTTTCGATTGCAACACATAAATATTGGCCGTTTTGTGCAGATTCTACAAATTCTCTTAGAAGAATAGAATAAGATGTCTTTTAGATCTCACGATATTCTGAAATCAAGAATATTTTGAACTTGCTAGAAATTTGTACCTAAATCCTTCTGAGAAAATTAATGAGATAGCACTAAGATTATTTTAATGTAGATTTTCGAATTTTCTATTCAAGATTAAAATATGCTTCTTTTCAATAATAAATATGATTGTCGCTATAGCGATCTTATTTTATGATAGATTAAAGAGTAATAGCATTAAGTCCAGAAATCTTTTCTGTGGGTGCGATAGCGCAATAGCGCTTCTGATAGGACTAGTATAAGTTATGAAACAGGAAAGCTCATCATGTAACTCGGTAATTTGTCACAAATGTGGAAAAGGGAGCACCACGCTGCGAAATATTATAAAATGTTTGCCGTGCTTGACAAACACGAGTAAATTCGACGAATAACGGCCGTGATTATTCTCTACAAGTTTTCCCTTAAACGCGTGGTACACGGTAATACTCGGCGCGGAACCGCACGCCCGACCGCACGTGAAATCCGAAATTATGCAGATTGCAGCCCGCAACCGGGAATTTGGACGAATCTGTGTGTGCTCCAGATTAATATTAATTTAATTCCTCACTCGCGGCTATATGGGAGTAGCTCGCGTTCATCGTTCTCCGGCCTTTCGGTGGATTCCTTTCTTTTTAAACACGAAGACTGATGATTAACAGCACACGGATGGACGCTCTTCTTCTTCAAGGCTCTCCCTTCTCAGAATCTCCGCTCGTATTTCTTTTAAACCACTTTGAATTATTCGATAATCTCGCATAATAACGCGATGTTCATGTAACGAGTAATAATCACGCGCGTTATTGAAATCGAAGATCGCCGCGCAATCGAGAGATAATGAATCTCGATCCGTTTTCCTCGGCTTTACGGGAATAACGAGCGAAGAAAAACCGAGTTGCACCCACGTTGCGGAAACGTGAGAAACCAATCGTCTCTCGCCGTACGTCAATTGATTAATTAAAGTGCTGGGGTTGGATGAGGTGGACGGTGTGGGAACGAGGAAGTGAAACTTGCAGATCACGAGCTCGTGGCTCGCAATGTAGCGGAAAAGTATCGTGCAACGTGAGCCAGCCGAGCTGTCCACTGTAGTTGAACGTGTTCTCGCTTCTACTACGCGATTATCAGCCGTCTGTTAGAGTTCAGGCGTATAAATTAAACCCTCGTTAAGCTCTCGTTTGTACATCAAACTTTAAAGGAGCGAGCTCTGAAAGCGACGCGTTCTTCTTCGAAGAATCGAACATGGAGATTCCTTATTCATCGGCCGAGAGAAAGAAAGAGAGACAGCGAGAGAAAAAGAGAGAGAGGGAGGAAGACGTATAGATTGAAGCAGCGATTGTGACGATTGCCTTTGTGCATCGACAGCTCCACGAGTCATCGCGAGTGTTGGGCGTATGAAAGAAAGAAAGCCTGCGAGGGACTTGCTTGTGAAATATCGATAAAGCAATTCCGCGGGAGAAAGTAACGAATTACATCCTGCGCCGAGGTTAAATGAACTTGTCATGATTTCCATACACATTCGTAATCGCCAGCTGCGCGCCGGCTACGGGAGAAGCGACCGTACATTACGTCCGCGCGACGCGTCCAATCGGACCCGCGCGCAATCCCGGATGCCGGGCCAGTTTTACGTTCGCCACGAACGAATTTCACCCGCGCGTGTCGTATTATCGATATGCGTAATTCGCTGTTACCGAAAAATGGTTCGGAGAAAACTTATTACTAATGGTGCGTGAAATGCATTCCTCTGCATCCTCGATTGAGATTGCGTGGGTCCGATGGTCTGCCTTTTTACATTCTTATGAAAGTCTGCTCGTCGTTTCAAGCTCGGGTTGTCGCGCGCAAAAAGCGAATCCTAGAATTCTTGTTCTTTGTTAAATTTATAACGTGAGCAGAATATTAGACGTATGAGAATATAGAAAAGAAGAAAGTATTATATATTAATGTGTCAAAACATGTTATGTCAATAATACGAAATAACATGTTTTGACGTCTGTTTTGAGATTTAGACGTCTGTTATTTTATTATCGGCATGTCAATAATACGAAATAACATGTTTTGACGTCTGTTTTGAGATTTAGACGTCTGTTATTTTATTATCGGCATGTCAATAATACGAAATGCCGATAATAAAATAACAGACGTCTAAATCTTGTATCGAATGAAATACGTATCGAATAATACTGATACTTCAAGTTATATATAGAGGAAAGTCCCCGATTATGAAATACCATATCGATTTTGCCAAATGTAAGGAAATCTATAGGCAGAATTTAAAAATGTAATACGTTATCTTGATGAGAATTTAATAAGCTTTAGGTTGGTGAAATGAAATATCTAATTTAAATATTATTTTTTCTGAAAATTAAAAAATTTGAAAAAAGAGCTTTACGCAGGATCGAGAAGGTGTGCTCCTAATATAAGATACCTCGAGAAATCGGTGTTAAAAGTGCAAAATACATCAGTATTGCAATTAAAAAACTTTATTAGACAGTTTTATAAAAATACTGCTGCCACAGCTTCGCCAAATCTTCACGATTCCACTGTCGACGCTTCCTCGTTTCTCTACCTCCATAGTCAGATTCAATAAAAATTAAATACACAAAAATTCGTATTAACTTTTCTTTAACCTTAAGTAGTATTTTCTTTCATTTTATTACACTACATAATCTTCATATTCGAGCAATAATTATCTCATATTAAGAGTACCCTGAATATCTCATTATACGAGCCACGCGCCTAGTGGTTCCGCGATCATGAAATCTAACCTCTACAATTAAGCAATTCAACAAATTGCGTATTTTCCTGTTACTACGATTCTACTCTATCATTGCATACTGAATGTATTGCCAACCATTTCTTTATTATATAATAAACAAGGTTTAAAGACTAACCTCAAGTTCCTTGACATGTTCACAATTTCACAAACCTTTTCTTGCAAAGGCTAAACGCAATAACAAACAATGAATTTTTCACTAAATACATTTTACACCAAGAGTAATAAGTTCATGGTGGAACTAACAGATGGTGCTCACTAGTTTAGCAGAAACCCCATTATCTCATATTAGGAGCATATCTCATAATAGGGGATTCTCCTCTACTTGCAAAACAAGGATGTATACACCCTCAGAAAGGATTTCTGATAACAAGACGAAAAGTATTCTTGACTAATTTAATCGTATTACAAGTATAAAAAATATGAAAATAAAACAATTTTTTATTTAAATCAGAAATTTCTATTCTTCTCTCTCGAATTAAATAAGATTGTCTTACTGTCTCGAGACAAGAGTACCATGTATACATTTATGCTTATATATTCTTGTATGCAGAATAATTTGATATTAGCCCACTTTATAGTAGGCTTTGTCGATGTCGACGCATCATTTTCTCGCAGTCGCTCGTCGACTCGGCGCTTCTGCGTCCTTTATTCGGATAAAACGGCCAATATTTATGTGTTGCAATCGAAAATCGGGAAAGTGTTTCCGTTATTTACAATGAATAAGTGCAATACTCTGCAAGAAATATTAAAAGATATGGAAATGTAAGTAAGTATATACAATATACTCACTTGAGAAATAAGATTCGAGATGAGACATTTCCATACCTTTTAATATTTCTTGTAGAGTATTGCACTTATTCATTGTAAATAACAGAAACACTTTCCCGGTTTTCGATTGCAACACATAAATATTGGCCGTTTTGTGCAGATTCTACAAATTCTCTTACAAGAATAGAATAAGATGTCTTTTAGATCTCACGATATTCTTAAATCAAGAATATTTTGAACTTGCTAGAAATTTGTATCTAAATCCTTCTGAGAAAATTAATGAGATAGCACCAAGATTATTTTAATCTAGATTTTCGAATTTTCTATTCAAGATTAAAATATGCTTCTTTTCAATAATAAATATGATTGTCGCTATAGCGATCTTATTTTATGATAGATTAAAGAGTAATAGCATTAAGTCCAGAAATATTTTCTGTGGGTGTACGTACGCATCCGCGCGAGTATGCGAGCCGCATTTGCTGCTCGGCGCGGGCGAGTTCCATCGGTTGCATCAGCGAAGCGGATTGCAACCGCGTTCGTACGGTTTCGTCGCTTTTTGACAGAGACACGTATATACTGACGTGTCTCTGGGAGAGTTGAGGCTTGGTGCATAAACGGTGCGTTAATGAGTGAATTTATGATTAATTGTGAACGTCACATGTCTTCTTCCCACGCGAGAATTCTTCGTTATCGATGTAGAGAAATAAAAATGTTGTTACGTATAATGCATGATAATACACCCTCAGAAAGGATTTCTGATAACAAGACGAAAAATATTCTTGACTAATTTAATCGTATTACAAGTATAAAAAATATGAAAATAAAACAATTTTTTATTTAAATCAGTAATTTTGATTCTTCTCTCTCGAATTAAATAAGATTGTCTTACTGTCTTCAGACAAGAGTAACATGTACACATTTATGCTTATATATTCTTGTATGCAGAATAATTTGATATTAGCGCCACTTTATAGTAGGCTTTGTCGATGTCGACGCATCATTTTCTCACAGTCGCTCGTCGACTCGACGCTTCTGCGTCCTTTATTCGGATAAAACGGCCAATATTTATGTGTTGCAATCGAAAATCGGGAAAGTGTTTCTGTTATTTACAATGAATAAGTGCAATACTCTACAAGAAATATTAAAAGATATGGAAATGTAAGTAAGTATATACAATATACTTACTTGAGAAATAAGATTCGAGATAAGACATTTCTATATCTTTTAATATTTCTTGTAGAGTATTGCACTTATTCATTGTAAATAACAGAAACACAGAAACACTTTCCCGATTTTCGATTGCAACACATAAATATTGGCCGTTTTGTGTAGATTCTACAAATTCTCTTACAAGAATAGAATAAGATGTCTTTTAGATCTCACGATATTCTTAAATCAAGAATATTTTGAACTTGCTAGAAATTTGTATCTAAATCCTTCTGAGAAAATTAATGAGATAGCACCAAGATTATTTTAATCTAGATTTTCGAATTTTCTATTCAAGATTAAAATATGCTTCTTTTCAATAATAAATATGATTGTCGCTATAGCGATCTTATTTTATGATATTGGGTCATTAAGTATGAAACTTTACAAATAGAACATAAACTTTTGCATTTTTTGGCACATGGACATGATTTATTTTCAATCGAAGTATGCGCCCATGTTATCTACACACTTCTGCCATTTTAGTGGTAGTTGGTCTATGCCTCTACTATAGAAGCCAGGAGTATGGGAATCGATGAAGTCGCGGAAGGCTGTTTCGACTGCCTGTTGAGAATTGAACAATTTTCCCACCGAGAAGTTGTCCAAATTCCGGAAGAAGTGATAGTCGGTAGGTGATAGATCTGATGAATATGGTGGATGACGGAGAGTTTCCAATTCCAACTCCCGTAGCTTTGCCATGGTCAGTCGTGCAGTGTGCGGTCGAGCATTATCATGCAACAGGATTGGCATTGACCGATTGACCAATTTCGGTTGTTTAATAGCAAGTTGTTGCATCATTTCGTCCAGTTGCTTGCAATATACTTCAGCCGTTATCGATGTACGAGGTTTCATAAAGTTGTAGTAGATAACACCTGACCTGGACCATCAAACAGTCACCATAAGCTTCTTCTGTGTAATGTTGGGTTTCGCGTGATGTCTCGGTGGTTCATCAGCGTTCAACCACTGATGTGAGCGTTTACGATTGTCGTAGAGTATCCACTTTTCATCGCAGGTCACAATTCGATTAAAAAAAGATTCATTTTTGTGACGGGAAAGCAAAGAAAGGGAAGCCTCTAGACGTTGCGCCTGCTGCGCATCGGTCAATTCGTGCGGGACCCATTTGTCCAACTTCTTTATCTTACCAATTGCAGCTAAATGAACAATATGGTGGGTATGGAAACATTGAATATCGATGCCAATTCACGTGTACTTTGAGATGGATCGGACTCTACTACGGCTCTCAAGTGATCATTATCCACCTTCGTCTTTGGTCTTCCACGTGGCTCATTAGCGAGGCTGAAATCTGCATCTCTGAAGTTTTTGAACCAATTGCCCACCGTTGCTTTAGTAGTTGAACCTTCACCAAATACAGCGTTGATATTACGAGCTGTCTCCGACACCGTGGTTCCACGGCGGAACTCATATTCATAAATCACACGAATTTTGGACTTTTCCATAGTTCTACAAAAAAGAATCCACCAATAAAACTAATGAAGATATTTGAACAAACAAATATGACATTTGAAGAGCGAACATACATCTATCACACTAACCTAACCTGATAGTGACGTCTGGCGCCAAATTTGAGATAACAAATGTTAAAGATGGCGCTTTTACATTTGTAAAGTTTCATACTTAATGACCCAATAATAATCGCATGGAGCAACGTCCAATAGATCAATAGATTAAAGAGTAATAGCATTAAGTCCAGAAATCTTTTTTGTGGGTGTACTTGATCATTCCCAAGCGCGTTTTCGAGTCAACACCATCCGTTGCTATTAATGACTACCCGTTGCTATTAATGGTCACTCCGCGACGACCTTGCGCGTGAGACAAGACCCGGCGCGGATTCCTCCTTGCAATTCGACTCGTCGAAAAAATTCACCGTTCCACTCGACGTCTTACGTAAGTCACCGGCGATGCAACGCCGATATTTCCAGGATGTTATGCGTTCTCGTGGCCGCGCGCGAAAGCCGAATCGCCCGCAGGAAGGCACTCGCTGACCGCGGAATGTGAGCGTGTGAGCGCGCGTGGAATCTCATTAGCGCGCGCGGAGACCCTTTACGAGAGAGACGCGTAAAGGTATCGCAAGGTATGTACACCGACACGCACGATACGCGCGGCGTGACAGTGCACGTTCGCGGCGTGACCTCTTGCACGCACCTGCCTGACCCCGGGACTCCGGGACCACGTGCACTCACTCGGCACTCGCTCGCCACTCGAGGGCGAGTCGTGCTGCGAGCGGAGCCGCGAACGAGCGACGTGCGATGCAACGCATGCTGCCCACGCGCCTCTACGCAACACTTATGCAATTCTCGGAACTATCCTCGCGCGGGTATGTAAAGGACGTTGTTCCGCAGCTTCGTCGAGTAAAAAGAGAGGACCGTAAATGAACCGCGTAAAGTCACCTCTCGAGTCGCTAGCGGCGCGACAATGTCGCCGTTTTCCCCTCTCGTCTCGGAGTGCGCGTCGAGTACGCTTGCCTCGCGCGTACTCGCGTCAGAGAGCTAATTGAAACGGTAGATACGTATTCCGCAAGAATTTCCAGGAGAAACAAATACCCGCGGCTAGCTATTTGCGGCTCGAGTACTGTCGCTTTCCTGGCGCGATGCCGAGGGAGATTAAACGGTTGCGATTATTGATTAACCCGCGAGTCCTCGCGCGAACGAAATGACTTTCCCCTTGATTTTTTCTTGTACTCGGTTGGTCCCGCACATTTGTCGGGACCGTTACGTTAGCACATGCGCGAGATAAATGTCGGTAATTAGCATGAAAATTAGTCGATGATGATGCACGCTCCGGTATTCGCGGGAACCATCAGTGCGGCGGCCCGCCGGGAATAAATTGCCTCTATGTGCGTCTCGCAAGCACACGGGATGAAACGGGCCGTTCATTCATCAGGCGGACGGCGCGCTACTCGGGTTACGCCGCTATGTTAATATTTCCGCATTTTTTCCTGCAAGCCGATACCGTAAAGCCTCGGCGTATTACTCCTTTTGCGGCCGTGTGCGACAGCAAATGGATCTTAAAACTCCCCTCGCACCCTCGTGAGAGTTTTCAGAAAATATTACTGCTCATTCGGCGAGAGATACGAACGAGCAGACTTTTTTCATTCGGTCTCGACTGGGTTAACGAACGCGAGATTAATTTTCGGGAGGTAATAAAAATTCGGGGATGCTGGCAGCGCGACGAGCAACGCGCTTTGCAGTAATTAAAATTTTACGGAACGTGTTCGGCCTGCGCAGTGTAAGTAAATCCCGAGCCCACATCGCGCCGTCATTTCGCGGTGCGCCGAGCGATTATTAAATTTTCCTTTGTAATTAAAGGGAGGAGCGTCCACGGATTAGGAAATCTTAATTAAAGTTTTACAGGGAGATGCAGCTGCACGCGCGTGACATGCTTGCAAACGTATGGCTAAAGGGAGTTGCCTCTCTATGAGGTACCACGAGAGTGCATCTGACGTATAAAATATCGCTTATTAAAACAATCTGTGGTACAAAAGCGGCGAAGTGCAGGGAAGTAAAACGAGCGCCACGTCGTCTTATCGTCTTATGCTCGTCATGCGAAGGTAACCATGTTACGCGCAATTCATTGGATAAAATCGCTGGCACGAACGGTTGCCTGCTCTCGGCTTTTGCAGGCTCAAATTTACGCTTTTCTGTCTCTCTGTCTCGATCCCCCCCGACCAATAAGACTTTTATAAACGTTCGCTATTAAGGGGATCCTGGAGTGGCCAGTGAACTCCGTCCCGGCGTCTGAATTACCGGCGGAATCGATGATTTTCCTGTATTTTCTTTTTATTGAATTCACAGAATGAAAAATCCTTTTCCACGATGAAAGTACACACAATAATGTAACGTGAAAAGCAGGACTTAACTTTCCAAACGGAAAAAAATCACAATTTTTTATTCAGCCACGATTTCACAGGCATACGTACGCACGAAATGATCGCGAATCTTTCTGCACTAATTACTTTTACGCTAGGCTTCTAAACTCATTTCTAAAAGCTTCCCCATATTCTTTCATTTTGTTCCGTCCTTGCGATTATCGAATTTTGGCCACACAAACTGCAAAACATTTATATTAAGAACATTAATGTACGAGGTGACGTCACAATAAGCCGATAATAAAACTGTAAATTTTTTTGTCATTTTTAACATAAAGTCGAGTTTCGCTCGGTATATTTCTTTGTATACTTTAATCGTGGAGAAGGATTTTTCATTCTATACAATCATTAAAGAGTAATTAGTACAGTAAGATCGACCAATTCCGCCGGTAATACAGACGACTCCAGGATCCTCTTAAGGGGATCCTGGAGTGGCCAGTGAACTCCGTCGCGGCGTCTGAATTACCGGCGGAATCGATGATTTTCCTGTATTTTCTTTTTATTGAATTCACAGAATGAAAAATCCTTTTCCACGATGAAAGTACAAACAATAATGTAATGTGAAAAGCAGGACTTAACTTTCCAAACGGAAAAAAATCACAATTTATTATTCAGCCACGATTTCACAGGCATACGTACGCACGAAATGATCGCGAATCTTTCTGCACTAATTACTTTTACGCTAGGCTTCTAAACTCATTTCTAAAAGCTTCCCCATATTCTTTCATTTTGTTCCGTCCTTGCGATTATCGAATTTTGGCCACACAAACTGCAAAACATTTATATTAAGAACATTAATGTACGAGGTGACGTCACAATAAGCCGATAATAAAACTGTAAATTTTTTTGTCATTTTTAACATAAAGTCGAGTTTCGCTCGGTATATTTCTTTGTATACTTTAATCGTGGAGAAGGATTTTTCATTCTATACAATCATTAAAGAGTAATTAGTACAGTAAGATCGACCAATTCCGCCGGTAATACAGACGACTCCAGGATCCTCTTAAGGGGATCCTGGAGTGGCCAGTGAACTCCGTCGCGGCGTCTGAATTACCGGCGGAATCGATGATTTTCCTGTATTTTCTTTTTATTGAATTCACAGAATGAAAAATCCTTTTCCACGATGAAAGTACACACAATAATGTAACGTGAAAAGCAGGACTTAACTTTCCAAACGGAAAAAAATCACAATTTTTTATTCAGCCACGATTTCACAGGCATACGTACGCACGAAATGATCGCGAATCTTTCTGCACTAATTACTTTTACGCTAGGCTTCTAAACTCATTTCTAAAAGCTTCCCCATATTCTTTCATTTTGTTCCGTCCTTGCGATTATCGAATTTTGGCCACACAAACTGCAAAACATTTATATTAAGAACATTAATGTACGAGGTGACGTCACAATAAGCCGATAATAAAACTGTAAATTTTTTTGTCGTTTTTAACATAAAGTCGAGTTTCGCTCGGTATATTTCTTTGTATACTTTAATCGTGGAGAAGGATTTTTCATTCTATACAATCATTAAAGAGTAATTAGTACAGTAAGATCGACCAATTCCGCCGGTGATACAGACGACTCCAGGATCCCCTTAAGCGCATTTGCGCCACGGTGCCGGTACGGTAGGCGTGGAGACATTAGCGGCGACTTAGCGTATGTCGTACCCGGACTTATCGAAAACACGCCTCGTAAATTCGGTCTTAAGCGGGTAACATCGATTAAAAGCTTACGACCCGCCTTATCTTGATGCAAAGTGTCCGGGAACACGCGTGCTTGGGGAATCTAGCGGGGACAGTCACCGGTAGCCGCGGAGGACGTATCTCGACGTACCCGGATTCCTGCACGGTGTCTCTCCGTATCTCCGATTCTTACAGCTTCGCCTTCTTCCTACCACGTCGAATGCCTGGTGGAGGCACGGGTCCACACCATGAGACCCCATAGACCCTTGAGATCCGCAACCCGACTAACGCGCGAGCATCTCACACGCTCTTCGCTTCGCGTTCCACTTTTACGGCGCTGCCGCTTTGCAGAATTTTACGCTCGTTCAAAGTTGTGTTAATATTTTTCCTTGTGCTTCTCTTTAGTCAAAATTGGACAAGTAGAACTTAGAACGAGGTTCAGTATATTTCAATCACTCAATTTATAATTTATTATTATAAACAGTACAATATTGAACGTTTCGATTTATTTTTCGATAAAGATAATTTAATATTTTCAGTCAATAATTATTCAACTGCCAGTAATATTGATGATTAATCCATATATTGGGTCATTAAGTATGAAACTTTACAAATAGAACTTAAACTTTTGCAGTTTTTGGCACATGGACATGATTTATTTTCAATCGAAGTATGCGCCCATGTTATCTACACACTTCTGCCATTTTAGTGGTAGTTGGTCTATGCCTCTACTATAGAAGCCAGGAGTACGGGAATCGATGAAGTCGCGGAAGGCTGTTTCGACTGCCTGTTGAGAATTGAAGAATTTCCCCACCAAGAAGCTGTCCAAATTTCGGAAGAAGTGATAGTCGGTGATAGATCTGGTGAATATGGTGGATGACGGAGAGTTTCCAATTCCAACTCCTGTAGCTTTGCCACGGTCAGTCGTGCAGTGTGCGGTCGAGCATTATCATGCAACAGGATCGGCATTGACCGATTGACCAATTTCGGTTGTTTAATAGCAAGTTGTTGCATCATTTCGTCCAGTTGCTTGCAATATACTTCAGCCGTTATCGATGTACGAGGTTTCATAAAGTTGTAGTAGATAACACCTGACCTGGACCACCAAACAGTCACCATAAGGTTCTTCTGTGTAATGTTGGGTTTCGCGTGATGTCTCGGTGGTTCATCAGCGTTCAACCACTGATGTGAGCGTTTACGATTGTCGTAGAGTATCCACTTTTCATCGCAGGTCACAATTCGATTAAAAAAAGATTCATTTTTGTGACGGGAAAGCAAAGAAAGGGAAGCCTCTAGACGTTGCGCCTGCTGCGCATCGGTCGATTCGTGCGGGACCCATTTGTCCAACTTCTTTATCTTACCAATTGCAGCTAAATGAACAATATGGTGGGTATGGAAACATTGAATATCGATGCCAATTCACGTGTACTTTGAGATGGATCGGACTCTACTACGGCTCTCAAGTGATCATTATCCACCTTCGTCTTTGGTCTTCCACGTGGCTCATTAGCGAGGCTGAAATCGCCATCTCTGAAGTTTTTGAACCAATTGCTCACCGTTGCTTTAGTAGTTGAACCTTCACCAAATACAGCGTTGATATTACGAGCTGTCTCCGACCCTGTGGTTCCACGGCGGAACTCATATTCATAAATTACACGAATTTTGGACTTTTCCATAGTTCTACAAAAAAGAATCCACCAATAAAACTAATGAAGATATTTGAACAAACAAATATGACATTTGAAGAGCGAACATACATCTATCACACTAACCTAACCTGATACTGACGTCTGGCGCCAAATTTGAGATAACAAATGTTAAAGATGGGGCTTTTACATTTGTAAAGTTTCATACTTAATGACCCAATATTTCGACCATAACTGGCAATACAATAGGCAAAATTTTACCACGACGTTTCGACCGTCGGTTGCGGTCCTTATCAAGTGTAAACAAGTCGCATTCTGCAATTTAAAACACAAATCACGATATCTTATCGCATTTACTAAAATCAACAACAACTCACTTCCAAAAGGCGACCGAAACCCTACAATTACAATAAAACATTGCTACAAAGGGGCACAAAGAGACACCCTCCGAAAATCAACCATCCTTCTCAATAGACGAACACGTACAGTGTGTTTTCCCGGTTACGCGATCATCAAAATATTATTGTAGACATCAGGCCAATTCTCAGTATCCCTCTGCGAATTTATAGAGTTACAACAACGCTTTATGTAAAACATTTCCGCAGTTTCACGTTTTTTGAAAAGATTTTCACGATGTATGATCTTTGCATTCCAGTCAAATTCATGTCCGTTGTCTAATCGGTGTTTACTAACCACAGAGTGGCTATCGCTATGTTTCCTTATATTAGACATGTGTTCCTTAACCCTCGTTTTCAGGTGCCGCTTCGTCTGGCCAACATAACACGAATCACAATTTTTGCAGTCAATTTTATATATTACACCCATATTTAACTCATTCGCAAGTGCATCCTTTCCTCGTTTAATTATACAGTCAAGCTTTTTCGGTACATTGAATATAACATTAAATCCGAACCTTTCAAGATTATTCTTTATACCTTCACTCATATGCCCAACATATGGTATTTTAACCAAATTTTTGTTCCTATCAATAACTCTATCCACATTACTAGTCGCACACTCATTTACAACAGAATTTCGGTGTTTTAACTCATACAATCGTTTCCTGATATGCCTGTCAATAAATTCCACAGTATAACAATTATTTCTCAAAATGTCACGTACACATTGTAAGTTGGAAACGTGAAACCGCCGATCAGATAATAACAAAGCTCGATCCACCAGACTTTTAACAACACTAGCTTTCTGTCCAATAGAATGGTTGGAGTAAAAATTTATGTAACGTCCCGAGAACGTTGGTTTCCTAAACCAATTTGTTATCAGTGTGCCATTATCCCTGATAACCCTCGTGTCTAAAAAGCTGATCGAATCGTTGTCCTCTGTTTCACAAGTAAACTTGAGTCTAGGGTGGTAATTGTTAAACATATCAAGAACTTCTTGTATTCTGTCCGTAGGTACAATAGCAAAAACGTCGTCAACATATTAGGGGTGTGATTTAGTTTTGAGGGTGTTTTTTGCTCAAAAACGCATGTATTTAAATATGATAATGAATGAATACCTTAATCAAAATATTTTCCTTCGTTTTCTGTAACTTTTTCCCATCTTTCTGGCAAGAGATGGATTCCACCACGATAAAATGACTCTTCTTTTCAGTTGATCCATTCGTCGACGAATTTTCGCACTTCTTCCAAATTATCAAAGTGTGTATCCTCTAAAGCGTGTTGCATCCACCGGAACAAATAATAATCGCATGGAGCAATACGCGGGGTGCGGTAAGACTTGCCATTCGAGCTCTAATAGTGTTTGTTTCACTGACAACGCAACGCGAGGTCGAGCGTTGTCACGAAGAAGAATCACTTTCCGTCGTTTACTCGCAATTGGTGGTCGTTTTTCGTCCAATGCTTGCTTCAACTTGTACAATTGGTGTCGATAACGATCAGCCGTGACAGTCTCATGCGGATTTAACAGCTCATAGTACACTATCCCACCAAATACAGAGCATTACTTTTCAACCGTGAATATTGCGTCTCGGAGTGGATGTTGATGGTTCGCCTGGATCCACCCATGATTTCTGCGTTTCGGATTATCAAAATAGATCCACTTTTCATTCCCAGTAACAATCCGAGACAAAAGACTCTTCTTTTTTTGCCTGGCGATCAACGAAATGCAAATGTTCAAATGGCACTTTCCGATAATTGATGTCGAACCAATTTCTCTTCCTTCTGAATTTTTCCCATTTCATGTAAATGTTTGGCAACTGTTGTACGATCAACATTTAATGCTCTGGCAAGTTCTGAAGTGGATCGTGTTGGATTTTCGTGCAATAATGCTTGCAAATCTGCATTTTCAAGCTTTCTTGGTTGTCCCGAGCGTTCTTTGTCCTTCACGCGTCTTAATTGATGGGGCAGAATCACCGTAAGTTTCCACAAGAATTCTATAACCGTCAGCCGCAGTTTTCTTTTGATTAAAAAACAAAAGCAACGCATGTCGAAAATGCTGTTTCGGAAGTTGCATTTTTACGATGATATAAACACGACTGTTATTGCATCTATTGCTATAATACTACTAAATGTCATGGATAATGTCAACACTGTAAGAAAGAACAGTTATCGGAAACAAACTGACACTACAGCCATCTGTTGCAAAACCCTCAAAACTATTAGGGGTGTGATTTAGTTTTGAGGGTTTTTTTGCTCAAAAACGCATGTATTTAAATATGATAATGAGTGAATACCTTAATCAAAATATTTTCCTTTGTTTTCTATAACTTTTTCCCATCTTTCTGGCAAGAGATGGATTCCACCACGATAAAATGACTCTTCTTTTCAGTTGATCCATTCGTCGACGAATTTTCGCACTTCTTCGAAATTGTGAAAGTGTGTATCCTCTGAAGCGTGTTGCATCGACCGGAACAAATAATAATCGCATGGAGCAATGTCCGGAGAACACGCGGGGTGCGGTAAGACTTCCCATTCGAGCTCTAATAGTGTTTCTTTCACTGACAACGCAACGCGAGGTCGAGCGTTGTCACGAAGAAGAATCACTTTCCGTCGTTTACTCGCAATTGGTGGTCGTTTTTCGTCCAATGCTTGCTTCAACTTGTACAATTGGTGTCGATAACGATCAGCCGTGACAGTCTCGTGCGGATTTAACAGCTCATAGTACACTATCCCACCAAATACAGAGCATTACTTTTCAACCGTGAATATTGCGTCTCGGAGTGGATGTTGATGGTTCGCCTGGATCCACCCATGATTTCTGCGTTTCGGATTATCAAAATAGATCCACTTTTCATCCCCAGTAACAATCCGAGACAAAAGACTCTTCTTTTTTTGCCTGGCGATCAACGAAATGCAAATGTTCAAATGGCACTTTCCGATAATTGATGTCGAACCCATTTCCCTTCCTTCTGAATTTTTCCCATTTCATGTAAATGTTTGGCAACTGTTGTACGATCAACATTTAATGCTCTGGCAAGTTCTGAAGTGGATCGTGTTGGATTTTCGTGCAATAATGCTTGCAAATCTGCATTTTCAAGCTTTCTTCGTTGTCCCGAGCGTTCTTTGTCCTTCACACGTCTTAATTGATGGGGCAGAATCACCGTAAGTTTCCACAAGAATTCTATAACCGTGAGCCGCAGTTTTCTTTTGATTAAAAAACAAAAGCAACGCATGTCGAAAATGCTGTTTCGGAAGTTGCATTTTTACGATGATATAAACACGACTGTTATTGCATCTATTGCTATAATACTACTAAATGTCATGGATAATGTCAACACTGTAAGAAAGAACAGTTATCGGAAACAAACTGACACTACAGCCATCTGTTGCAAAACCCTCAAAACTATTAGGGGTGTGATTTAGTTTTGAGGGTTTTTTTGCTCAAAAACGCATGTATTTAAATATGATAATGAGTGAATACCTTAATCAAAATATTTTCCTTTGTTTTCTATAACTTTTTCCCATCTTTCTGGCAAGAGATGGATTCCACCACGATAAAATGACTCTTCTTTTCAGTTGATCCATTCGTCGACGAATTTTCGCACTTCTTCGAAATTGTGAAAGTGTGTATCCTCTGAAGCGTGTTGCATCGACCGGAACAAATAATAATCGCATGGAGCAATGTCCGGAGAACACGCGGGGTGCGGTAAGACTTCCCATTCGAGCTCTAATAGTGTTTCTTTCACTGACAACGCAACGCGAGGTCGAGCGTTGTCACGAAGAAGAATCACTTTCCGTCGTTTACTCGCAATTGGTGGTCGTTTTTCGTCCATGCTTGCTTCAACTTGTACAATTGGTGTCGATAACGATCAGCCGTGACAGTCTCGTGCGGATTTAACAGCTCATAGTACACTATCCCACCAAATACAGAGCATTACTTTTCAACCGTGAATATTGCGTCTCGGAGTGGATGTTGATGGTTCGCCTGGATCCACCCATGATTTCTGCGTTTCGGATTATCAAAATAGATCCACTTTTCATCCCCAGTAACAATCCGAGACAAAAGACTCTTCTTTTTTTGCCTGGCGATCAACGAAATGCAAATGTTCAAATGGCACTTTCCGATAATTGATGTCGAACCCATTTCCCTTCCTTCTGAATTTTTCCCATTTCATGTAAATGTTTGGCAACTGTTGTACGATCAACATTTAATGCTCTGGCAAGTTCTGAAGTGGATCGTGTTGGATTTTCGTGCAATAATGCTTGCAAATCTGCATTTTCAAGCTTTCTTCGTTGTCCCGAGCGTTCTTTGTCCTTCACACGTCTTAATTGATGGGGCAGAATCACCGTAAGTTTCCACAAGAATTCTATAACCGTCAGCCGCAGTTTTCTTTTGATTAAAAAACAAAAGCAACGCATGTCGAAAATGCTGTTTCGGAAGTTGCATTTTTACGATGATATAAACACGACTGTTATTGCATCTATTGCTATAATGCTACTAAATGTCATGGATAATGTCAACACTGTAAGAAAGAACAGTTATCGGAAACAAACTGACACTACAGCCATCTGTTGCAAAACCCTCAAAACTAAATCACACTCCTATCTATAAAACATCCGTAATTTAAAGTCAAGTCTGTTCAAACAATGTACCTTCAGGTCCTCCATAACCAGGTCCGCAAGTATAGGAGATAACGGAGAACCCATTGGACTTCCATAGATCTGCTCGTAAAAATGACCGTTAAACAGGAAGCTGGTAGAATCGAGTATTAATTCGATTGCATGATTAAATTGAGCTAGAGAAAATTTACAATTAATATCTTCAGTCTTTTTCTTCGTTTGCCATATTTTTTACTACGGCATAAATATCGTACGTATCGATGCATCGATATCGTGGTCTCTGGTCTCTTGATTTCCGAACGTTTCACCTGGCACGCCGACCTATTGACCCTTCACGTCAACCACGTCGGGCGGGTTCGCGGACGGGGCCCGGGATCACGAAAATAAGAGGAAGCATGATTTATAATGGCGTAATGGGAGCACGAGATGATACGGCTGTTATTGTTGCCGGCGGGCATTATTGCGGGGGGAGCTGACCCCGATATTGCCCCCGGCAAATCGGCGGGAGAGATCGGCCGCATGAAATCGAATAAGAATGCTGTCTTGGATTGCTTGAATAAATATTATTCGAGAATGATAGATCTCTATATCGAGCACGAGAAGAGAAACATCTTCAGTCGAAATTTTGCGGTCCGCGGTATCCGGTGATTCTGATTAAAACGCTTTCGTGTACGCTGGTACTTCATTATAACTCCAGGTAATGGGTCGGCGTGCACGCGAAATTCCACCTGAACACGCGTCAGTTATGTGTCGGCTATCCAACGACTAGAGCGATCGCGGGATGCAGCTGTAAGTCGAGTTGTAATAACTGACCTCGCTCACGTTATTTCTCTCGTTGCACCGCGGTGGAATTACACGACTGTTAGCGCACCTTGTACATATCACTTCGCAATAACATTAGCCGATAACGACTGGAGATTGTCCGATTGACCCGAGCCGATCGATTGATCGAGCCCGTTAATGGCGGTTCGATCACGCCATTTTTATAATTACAAAATGGAACGGAGTTTCTCGCATTTCCCATCGACATCACGTAGTGCTTGCTAGCGACTCTTACGACGAGCACAAAACAGTCCGCCGTTATTACGATAATTACGCAGCGCGCACAATTAAGCGCGTCCCGTATGATCATCATTATCATCCGCGTTATTACCATTAACGGCATCGTTCGTGCCGGCGCACCCTCCGCCGAAAGAAATTGTATTTAAAGGCCGGATATAGGCTGTAATTTGCGAAATAATTCGCAAAATAATGCTTCCGACATAGTACCCGATGATTGAAATATTTTCGGACGCGCTCGCATTGCGCTTTAAATAAATTAATCGCGGATAATAATCCCGGGGCTAATTTAGTTTACGGCCCCGCGCATCCGCTCGAATGTAACGAGCGTCATCGGAGTTTCAAGAGTAATAATGCGTCTCTAATTTTCTCGTAATTAAACGTATTGGCGAGCCGTACTGTAATCACTCTTGATTTAGCGACGTTCAGGGCAGGCTTCGTTCCCTCAACTGCATTATTGTGTCCACCATGGAAGCCGCTCGCGATTCGCGAGTGCCATCCCGTTTCGACGCTCTCGGAAGCATCTGGTCGTTTAACGGGACCGCAGCGGATTTGTTTTGCGCCCGGTGAGTTCCGTGGAGATACACTACTGCTGGGCTAATTAGGGCCTGCCAGAATATATATTGGGTTGGCCAAAAAGTAACGGCGTTTTTTTCCAATAGATGGACATACATGTCTTGAAATGTAACTAACTTTATTCTAAACCGCAAATTCATTATGTAGGTTAACAACTCACAGTTCAAGCTTGTTTTACAAAAAGAAAGTACACGATTTCGTTAACAATTGTTTGTTTGCCGTCGATTTCAAAATGGAAAATCAAAAAGAACATTTTCCTCATATTTTGTTTTATTACTTCCGAAAAGGGAAAAACGCTGGGCAAGCTCATAAAAATTTATGTGATGTTATGGCGAAGATGCTTTAAACTGCGGCAGTGTCAAAATTGGTTTACTAAATTTCGATCTGGAGATTTTAATGTGAAAGATGCACCACACTCAGGAAGGCCAATCGAAATTGATGATGACAAAATAAAGGCACTGATCGATTCCAATCGGCGTTTAACGACACGAGAGATTGCTGAGAATCTTAACGTATCGAAATCGAGTGTTGAAAACCATTCAAAACGACTTGGATACATTAGTAAGCTCGATATTTGGGTACCACGTGAGCTCAAAGAAATTCATCTCACTGAGCGTATTGACATCTGCGATTCTCTTTTGAAACGTGAGGAAAATGATCCATTTTTTAAACTTATGATAACAGGCGACGAAAAATCGATCGTCTACAACAACGTCAAACGAAAAAGATCGTGATGAACCTGCTCGAAGCACTTGAAAAGCAGATATTCACCAAAGAAAGATTATGCTGTCAGTCTGGTGGGACTTTAAAGGTATTGTGTATTTTGAGCTGCTTGCAAGGAATCAAACCATTAATTCAGACGTATACTGTCGTCAACTGGATAAATTAAACGATGCCATCAAACAGAAACGTCGAGAATTGGTGAATCGCAAAGGTGTTGTGTTTCACCATGATAACGCTAGACCACGTACAAGTTTGGTCACTCGTGAAAAATTGTTGCAGCTTGGATGGGATGTGTTACCACATCCAGTATATTCGCCAGACCTGGCACCATCAGATTACCATTTGTTTCGTTCTTTGCAAAACACCTTGAATGGTAAAACCTTTACTGCTGATGAGGATATGAAATCGTTGTTGGAATTGTTTTTTGCTGAAAAAGATAAGAACTTTTTTGAGCGCGGAATCATGAAGTTGCCTGAAAAATGGCAAAAGATAATCAAACAAAATGGATAATATATTGTTTAATAAAGTTTTTGTTTCCCATGAAAAATTCGCCTTTTATTTATATAAAAAAACGCAATTACTTTTTGGCCAAAACCAAGCTTTATTCTGGCGCTGCGCGCCAGAAATCGAGAGAGAAGACGTTCACGCGCCGTCATTGTACGCGTGACTGTCGAAGAAAATATTTTCCAAACACGTCACGCGAGAAAGAACGCATCGTCGTTCATCCTCAGCTATTTTCGACCTCTGGAGCTCGTTCCGCGCGATGAAGCTGGATTTGCCGCTCGTCACTCCTGTGACGTGTCGGGAGAGGCCGCGATGACAATGGGAATGCCTCTCGCAAATGATTGTCGCGCATTGTGGCGGCCGAAGGCATGTCGCTTTTACGCAGAATGCACGAAATCTGAATTTGGAGACGCGCGACGACACTCGCATAATGCTTTACTAATGATCGGACATCTGTCGCGTTACTCGGCAGAAACGGCTTCCCCGCGGTGCCAGGGCTCGACCAACAAAGTGCACCCCCGGAAAAATTTGAGATTTCTTAAGAACGAAAAAACCGCCGGCGTCATCGTGAAAGTTCCAGCTACAGTGCCACGATAATTCAGCGCAGAGCTTAATTACGGCGCATTAAGGGGGGAGCCTGCTTTAGAACGTTGAAAATAAGGTATAATTTTACGAATTTTTTTGCAGAAACTATACAGCGGATCATTATAAAACTTTGATGCATTTCTTAGTACGTGTTTAAAGATAAAAAAATTATTTTTTGATTTGAATATATCGCCTGTAGAGGTCGTCCTGGAGGCATCTTAGTGCAGCCGGCATTGTAAATTGGTGAGCATTCTCCTGCCTCCAAATTTCATCCAAACTGAAAAATTGAAATATTTTCTCGTTATCTATGAATTCCCATCGTCGACGAACCTTTAATATTCATAAAAACATTAAGTTAAACAATTATTTTTGCATGAAAAAGTTCAACAACTTTGCCTAAAAATCGTACTTTTGTGTTCTAAGCTCCACCATTTTGGCACTTTTCAACTTTCTTCTTCGCGTGCATTACGAGTATCATCATTACATTCGCCGTTCGCAGCGCAGCGTTAAGGGGGGAGCCTGCTTTAGAACGTTGAAAATAAGGTATATTTTACGAATATTTTTGCAGAAACTATACAGCGGATCATTATAAAACTTTGATGCATTTATTAGTACGTGTTTAAAGATAAAAAAATTATTTTTTGATTTGAATATATCGCCTGTAGAGGTCGTCCTGGAGGCATCTTAGTGCAGCCGGCATTGTAAATTGGTGAGCATTCTTCTGCCTCCAAATTTCATCCAAACTGAAAAATTGAAATATTTTCTCGTTATTTATGAATTCCCATCGTCGATGAACCTTTAATATTCATAAAAACATTAAGTTAAACAATTATTTTTGCATGAAAAAGTTCAACAACTTTGCCTAAAAATCGTACTTTTGTGTTCTAAGCTCCACCATTTTGGCATTTTTCAACTTTTGTCTTCTCTCTTTGGTTCATCGACGATGGGAATTCATAAATAACGAGAACGTATTTCAATTTTTCAGTTTAGACGAAATTTGGAGGCAGGAGAATGCTCACCAATTTGCAACGCCGGCGACGCGGCTGCACTAAGATTTCTCCAGGACGACCTCTACAAGCGATATATTCAAATCGAAAAATAATTTTTTTATCTTTAAACATGTACTAATAAATGCATCAAAGTTTTATAATGATCCGCTGTATAGTTTCTCCAAAACCAATTCGTAAAATTATACCTTATTTTACGAATTGGTTTTGGAGAAACTATACAGCGGATCATTATAAAACTTTGATGCATTTATTAGTACATGTTTAAAGATAAAAAAATTATTTTTTGATTTGAATATATCGCCTGTAGAGGTCGTCCTGGAGGCATCTTAGTGCAGCCGGCATTGTAAATTGGTGAGCATTCTTCTGCCTCCAAATTTCATCCAAACTGAAAAATTGAAATATTTTCTCGTTATCTATGAATTCCCATCGTCGATGAACTTTTAATATCCATAAAAACATTAAGTTAAACAATTATTTTTGCATGAAAAAGTTCAACAACTTTGCCTAAAAATCGTACTTTTGTGTTTTAAGCTCCACCATTTTGGCACTTTTCAACTTTTTTCTTCTCTCTTTGGTTCATCGACGATGGGAATGCATAAATAACGAGAACGTATTTCAATTTTTCAGTTTAGACGAAATTTGGAGGCAGGAGAATGCTCACCAATTTGCAACGCCGGCGACGCGGCTGCACTAGGATTTCTCCAGGACGACCTCTACAAGCGATATATTCAAATCGAAAAATAATTTTTTTATCTTTAAACATGTACTAATAAATGCATCAAAGTTTTATAATGATCCGCTGTATAGTTTCTCCAAAACCAATTCGTAAAATAAGGTATAATTTTACGAAGTTTTTTGGAGAAACTATACAGCGGATCATTATAAAACTTTGATGCATTTATTAGTACGTGTTTAAAGATAAAAAATTATTTTTTGATTTGAATATATCGCCTGTAGAGGTCGTCCTGGAGGCATCTTAGTGCAGCCGGCATTGTAAATTGGTGAGCATTCTTCTGCCTCCAAATTCATCCAAACTGAAAAATTGAAATATTTTCTCGTTATCTATGAATTCCCATCGTCGATGAACCTTTAATATTCATAAAAACATTAAGTTAAACAATTACTTTTGCATGAAAAAGTTCAAAAACTTTGCCCAAAAATCGTACTTTTGTGTTCTAAGCTCCACCATTTTGGCACTTTTCAACTTTTTTCTCCTCTCTTTGGTTCATCGACGATGGGAATTCATAAATAACGAGAACACATTTCAATTTTTCAGTTCAGACGAAATTTGGAGGCAGGAGAATGCTCACCGATTTGCAACGCCGGCAACGCGGCTGCACTAAGATTTCTCCAGGACGACCTCTACAGGCGATATATTCAAATCAAAAAATAATTTTTTTATCTTTAAACATGTACTAATAAATGCATCAAAGTTTTATAATGATCCACTGTATAGTTTCTCCAAAACCAATTCGTAAAATAAGGTATAATTTTACGAAGCTTTTTGGAGAAACTATACAGCGGATCATTATAAAACTTTGATGCATTTATTAGTACGTGTTTAAAGATAAAAAAATTATTTTTGATTTGAATATATCGCCTGTAGAGGTCGTCCTGGAGGCATCTTAGTGCAGCCGGCATTGTAAATTGGTGAGCATTCTCCTGCCTCCAAATTTCATCCAAACTGAAAAATTGAAATATTTTCTCGTTATCTATGAATTCCCATCGTCGATGAACTTTTAATATCCATAAAAACATTAAGTTAAACAATTATTTTTGCATGAAAAAGTTCAACAACTTTGCCTAAAAATCGTACTTTTGTGTTCTAAGCTCCACCATTTTGGCACTTTTCAACTTTTTTCTTCTCTCTTTGGTTCATCGACGATGGGAATTCATAAATAACGAGAACGTATTTCAATTTTTCAGTTTAGACGAAATTTGGAGGCAGGAGAATGCTCACCAATTTGCAACGCCGGCGACGCGGCTGCACTAAGATGCCTCCAGGACGACCTCTACAAGCGATATATTCAAATCGAAAAATAATTTTTTTATCTTTAAACATGTACTAATAAATGCATCAAAGTTTTATAATGATCCGCTGTATAGTTTCTCCAAACCAATTCGTAAAATAAGGTATAATTTTACGAAGCTTTTTGGAGAAACTATACAGCGGATCATTATAAAACTTTGATGCATTTATTAGTACGTGTTTAAAGATAAAAAAATTATTTTTTGATTTGAATATATCGCCTGTAGAGGTCGTCCTGGAGGCATCTTAGTGCAGCCGGCATTGTAAATTGGTGAGCATTCTCCTGCCTCCAAATTTCATCCAAACTGAAAAATTGAAATATTTTCTCGTTATCTATGAATTCCCATCGTCGATGAACTTTTAATATCCATAAAAACATTAAGTTAAACAATTATTTTTGCATGAAAAAGTTCAACAACTTTGCCTAAAAATCGTACTTTTGTGTTCTAAGCTCCACCATTTTGGCACTTTTCAACTTTTTTCTTCTCTCTTTGGTTCATCGACGATGGGAATTCATAAATAACGAGAACGTATTTCAATTTTTCAGTTTAGACGAAATTTGGAGCAGGAGAATGCTCACCAATTTGCAACGCCGGCGACGCGGCTGCACTAAGATGCCTCCAGGACGACCTCTACAGGCGATATATTCAAATCAAAAAATAATTTTTTTTTATCTTTAAACATGTACTAATAAATGCATTGTAAATTGGTGAGCATTCTCCTGCCTCCAAATTTCATCCAAACTGAAAAATTGAAATATTTTCTCGTTATCTATGAATTCCCATCGTCGATGAACCTTTAATATTCATAAAAACATTAAGTTAAACAATTATTTTTGCATGAAAAAGTTCAACAACTTTGCCTAAAAATCGTACTTTTGTGTTCTAAGCTCCACCATTTGGCACTTTTCAACTTTTTTCTTCTCTCTTTGGTTCATCGACGATGGGAATTCATAAATAACGAGAACGTATTTCAAGTTTTCAGTTTAGACGAAATTTGGAGGCAGGAGAATGCTCACCAATTTGTAACGCCGGCGACGCGGCTGCACTAAGATTTCTCCAGGACGACCTCTACAAGCGATATATTCAAATCGAAAAATAATTTTTTTTATCTTTAAACATGTACTAATAAATGCATCAAAGGTTATAATGATCCGCTGTATAGTTTCTCCAAAACCAATTCGTAAAATGTACCTTATTTTCAGCGTTCTAAAGCAGGCTCCCCCCTTAAATCGACGTTAATCGATGGTGCAGGTCGCGCTTGTTGGAGAACGGCGTTGCCTCCATGCGCGGCACAATTACACCTTAATCGATCCGGTGAAGTGACACATTTCTTACGGGCCGAGGCTTTCATCGAAGCCGGACTCAAAGCGAAATTCGCTTTTTTCAATACCGTCCGTCACGCGGCTTATCAGAATTTAAATAAGTCGCGCGTGTGGAACTCGTATAATTTGTATTCCAATTACAAGCCATCCGATCCAGGCGCGCGTCGGCGATCTTTAATCGCGGCGCGGATCGTGCGTCGCATCCTTGGAAGGGTTCCCCGAATAATAATTAATACCACGATGCCCAATTTCACGCACAAGCCGCAAGTTCCGGGCGCGCGAGGAAACGGTTTCTCGCACGCCGAATAACCGCTGCGAGTCGAGACGTGCGTGAGGATTGCTCGATCGCGATTGATATGCAAATCGCTCGCATCATTAGCGCTCTGAACGCGCGCTGTCGAAGGAAGAGGACACCGGGGCGGTGTGACCATCACGCGGGAAAGAAAATTCAAAGGGTGTTCACGCCGGTTGACGATATTTAGCGCCGACGACGAGGCGGGGCCAAGGAGGGATGCGTGGTGGTCATCTGTCATTGAGATGAAAAATTACGCACTCCTTCCGTTGTCCACCGTCGTCGGCTGTCGAAGCGGTTGCATCTGCGTCCATGGTCAGCTACGGGGTCAGGCCAATTAGACTCTCTCGTGAGAAAGTGCCCGAGAAAGAGCGAGCGAAGTGATGTGCTCTCTTTGGCGCGGCGCGAGGGCACGTATAAATAGCTCGTGACTGTATATAAATTCTGGGTACTGGGATTGGGTCGGGACCCGACATACTTGCACAATCTCGAATCACCCGGCGACGGTAAAGGCGGATCGTAGATTACTCGCGCGCGAGCGTGGTCCCTCCTCCTAGAAATTGCACGTCCCAAGCTGCGCATCGAGGCGCGCCGCGAAACGAGCGGCGAACCTCGAACGGGCGAAGCCTCGTTTAATCCCACCGAAGCTGTCAATTCAAAACTCGCAGGGCTGTACTTTCTGCCGTCTCTACTTTGAAAAATACCTAATTACGAAGTGTCATCCCTGTCCCGCGACGCGACAGGGTTCCCGAGCGGAATCGCCGGGCAATTACGCGACCGCGTTCGTTAGACGCGTCAGACACGGCGGATTGGAGGGGTGCGGGTACAGGAAACGATCCTTCCGAGGTTACCGGCCATTATCTCGCGCCGAGGCTCCGTCTCCTCCGGATCCGGCGCGCAATTATCGCTCCGCTCGCGCGCGCACGGTATGCCACCGCGCCGGCCTCATCCCGGATCCGGGAGATAGCCAGCAGCCGCGCAGCGGGAATAATGAACGCACTTCTGGTATTTAGCGTGAGGGATGGCGCACGTCAGCGTGATAAATAAACTCGGCTTCCCGCCGTATTTTATCGCGGGCCCGCGCGAGCTCGCTCGAGGGTGGCAGGCGGGCGTTCGGCAGCGAAAACACACAGGTGGCCGCGCGCGTGAATTACTCCTTACCGCCATGGTGCCTTACGGCACCTGAGCTCTCGCCGGCGGGAATAATTAGCGACATTCATTTCCGAAGCCGCTAAGGAACTGCGAGTTTCATCCTC
>NC_039518.1:7410763-7447582 GCF_003672135.1 Ooceraea biroi | reverse complement strand
TCAAACGAAATGCAAATGTTCAAATGGCACTTTCCGATAATTGATGTCGAACCAATTTCTCTTTCCTTCTGAATTTTTCCCATTTCATGTAAATGTTTGGCAACTGTTGTACGATCAACATTTAATGCTCTGGCAAGTTCTGAAGTGGATCGTGT
This sequence comes from Ooceraea biroi, assembly GCF_003672135.1. Classification (NCBI taxonomy): domain Eukaryota; kingdom Metazoa; phylum Arthropoda; class Insecta; order Hymenoptera; family Formicidae; genus Ooceraea; species Ooceraea biroi. The sequence goes on along the minus strand of NC_039518.1, from coordinate 7,447,427 downwards.
TGGATTTCGTGCAATAATGCTTGCAAATCTGCATTTTCAAGCTTCTTGGTTTGTTCCGAGCGTTCTTTGTCCTTCACGCGTCTTAATTGATGGGGCAGAATCACCGTAAGTTTCCACAGAATTCTATAACCGTCAGCCGCAGTTTTCTTTTGATTAAAAAACAAAAGCAACGCAGTCGAAAATGCTGTTTCGGAAGTTTGCATTTTACGATGATATAAACACGACTGTTATTGGCATCTATTGCTATAATACTACTAAATGTCATGGATAATGTCAACACTGTAAGAAAGAACAGTTATCGGAAACAAACTGACACTACAGCCATCTGTTGCAAAACCCTCAAAACTATTAGGGGTGTGATTTAGTTTTGAGGGTTTTTTTGCTCAAAAACGCATGTATTTAAATATGATAATGAGTGAATACCTTAATCAAAATATTTTCCTTTGTTTTCTATAACTTTTTCCCATCTTTCTGGCAAGAGATGGATTCCACCACGATAAAATGACTCTTCTTTTCAGTTGATCCATTCGTCGACGAATTTTCGCACTTCTTCGAAATTGTGAAAGTGTGTATCCTCTGAAGCGTGTTGCATCGACCGGAACAAATAATAATCGCATGGAGCAATGTCCGGAGAACACGCGGGGTGCGTAAGACTTCCCATTCGAGCTCTAATAGTGTTTCTTTCACTGACAACGCAACGCGAGGTCGAGCGTTGTCACGAAGAAGAATCACTTTCCGTCGTTTACTCGCAATTGGTGGTCGTTTTCGTCCAATGCTTGCTTCAACTTGTACAATTGGTGTCGATAAACGATCAGCCGTGACAGTCTCGTGCGGATTTAACAGCTCATAGTACACTATCCCACCAAATACAGAGCATTACTTTTCAACCGTGAATATTGCGTCTCGGAGTGGATGTTGATGGTTCGCCTGGATCCACCCATGATTTCTGCGTTCGGATTATCAAAATAGATCCACTTTTCATCCCCAGTAACAATCCGAGACAAAAGACTCTTCTTTTTTTGCCTGGCGATCAACGAAATGCAAATGTTCAAATGGCACTTTCCGATAATTGATGTCGAACCATTTCCCTTCCTTCTGAATTTTTCCCATTTCATGTAAATGTTTGGCAACTGTTGTACGATCAACATTTAATGCTCTGGCAAGTTCTGAAGTGGATCGTGTTGGATTTTCGTGCAATAATGCTTGCAAATCTGGCATTTTCAAGCTTTCTTCGTTGTCCCGAGCGTTCTTTGTCCTTCACACGTCTTAATTGATGGGCAGAATCACCGTAAGTTTCCACAAGAATTCTATAACCGTGAGCCGCAGTTTTCTTTTGATTAAAAAACAAAAGCAACGCATGTCGAAAATGCTGTTTCGGAAGTTGCATTTTTACGATGATATAAACACGACTGTTATTGCATCTATTGCTATAATACTACTAAATGTCATGGATAATGTCAACACTGTAAGAAGAAAGTTATCGGAAACAAACTGACACTACAGCCATCTGTTGCAAAACCCTCAAACTATTAGGGGTGTGATTTAGTTTTGAGGGTTTTTTTTGCTCAAAAACGCATGTATTTAAATATGATAATGAGTGAATACCTTAATCAAAATATTTTCCTTTGTTTTCTATAACTTTTTCCCATCTTTCTGGCAAGAGATGGATTCCACCACGATAAAATGACTCTTCTTTCAGTTGATCCATTCGTCGACGAATTTTCGCACTTCTCGAAATTGTGAAAGTGTGTATCCTCTGAAGCGTGTTGCATCGACCGGAACAAATAATAATCGCATGGAGCAATGTCCGGAGAACACGCGGGGTGCGGTAAGACTTCCCATTCGAGCTCTAATAGTGTTTCTTTCACTGACAACGCAACGCGAGGTCGAGCGTTGTCACGAAGAAGAATCACTTTCCGTCGTTTACTCGCAATTGTGGTCGTTTTTCGTCCATGCTTGCTTCAACTTGTACAATTGGTGTCGATAACGATCAGCCGTGACAGTCTCGTGCGGATTTAACAGCTCATAGTACACTATCCCACCAAATACAGAGCATTACTTTTCAACCGTGAATATTGCGTCTCGGAGTGGATGTTGATGGTTCGCCTGGATCCACCCATGATTCTGCGTTTCGGATTATCAAAATAGATCCACTTTTCATCCCCAGTAACAATCCGAGACAAAAGACTCTTCTTTTTTTGCCTGGCGATCAACGAAATGCAAATGTTCAAATGGCACTTTCCGATAATTGATGTCGAACCCATTTCCCTTCCTTCTGAATTTTTCCCATTTCATGTAAATGTTTGGCAACTGTTGTACGATCAACATTTAATGCTCTGGCAAGTTCTGAAGTGGATCGTGTTGGATTTTCGTGCAATAATGCTTGCAAATCTGCATTTTCAAGCTTTCTTCGTTGTCCCGAGCGTTCTTTGTCCTTCACACGTCTTAATTGATGGGGCAGAATCACCGTAAGTTTCCACAAGAATTCTATAACCGTCAGCCGCAGTTTTCTTTTGATTAAAAAACAAAAGCAACGCATGTCGAAAATGCTGTTTCGGAAGTTGCATTTTTACGATGATATAAACACGACTGTTATTGCATCTATTGCTATAATGCTACTAAATGTCATGGATAATGTCAACACTGTAAGAAAGAACAGTTATCGGAAACAAACTGACACTACAGCCATCTGTTGCAAAACCCTCAAAACTAAATCACACTCCTATCTATAAAACATCCGTAATTTAAAGTCAAGTCTGTTCAAACAATGTACCTTCAGGTCCTCCATAACCAGGTCCGCAAGTATAGGAGATAACGGAGAACCCATTGGACTTCCATAGATCTGCTCGTAAAAATGACCGTTAAACAGGAAGCTGGTAGAATCGAGTATTAATTCGATTGCATGATTAAATTGAGCTAGAGAAAATTTACAATTAATATCTTCAGTCTTTTTCTTCGTTTGCCATATTTTTTACTACGGCATAAATATCGTACGTATCGATGCATCGATATCGTGGTCTCTGGTCTCTTGATTTCCGAACGTTTCACCTGGCACGCCGACCTATTGACCCTTCACGTCAACCACGTCGGGCGGGTTCGCGGACGGGGCCCGGGATCACGAAAATAAGAGGAAGCATGATTTATAATGGCGTAATGGGAGCACGAGATGATACGGCTGTTATTGTTGCCGGCGGGCATTATTGCGGGGGGAGCTGACCCCGATATTGCCCCCGGCAAATCGGCGGGAGAGATCGGCCGCATGAAATCGAATAAGAATGCTGTCTTGGATTGCTTGAATAAATATTATTCGAGAATGATAGATCTCTATATCGAGCACGAGAAGAGAAACATCTTCAGTCGAAATTTTGCGGTCCGCGGTATCCGGTGATTCTGATTAAAACGCTTTCGTGTACGCTGGTACTTCATTATAACTCCAGGTAATGGGTCGGCGTGCACGCGAAATTCCACCTGAACACGCGTCAGTTATGTGTCGGCTATCCAACGACTAGAGCGATCGCGGGATGCAGCTGTAAGTCGAGTTGTAATAACTGACCTCGCTCACGTTATTTCTCTCGTTGCACCGCGGTGGAATTACACGACTGTTAGCGCACCTTGTACATATCACTTCGCAATAACATTAGCCGATAACGACTGGAGATTGTCCGATTGACCCGAGCCGATCGATTGATCGAGCCCGTTAATGGCGGTTCGATCACGCCATTTTTATAATTACAAAATGGAACGGAGTTTCTCGCATTTCCCATCGACATCACGTAGTGCTTGCTAGCGACTCTTACGACGAGCACAAAACAGTCCGCCGTTATTACGATAATTACGCAGCGCGCACAATTAAGCGCGTCCCGTATGATCATCATTATCATCCGCGTTATTACCATTAACGGCATCGTTCGTGCCGGCGCACCCTCCGCCGAAAGAAATTGTATTTAAAGGCCGGATATAGGCTGTAATTTGCGAAATAATTCGCAAAATAATGCTTCCGACATAGTACCCGATGATTGAAATATTTTCGGACGCGCTCGCATTGCGCTTTAAATAAATTAATCGCGGATAATAATCCCGGGGCTAATTTAGTTTACGGCCCCGCGCATCCGCTCGAATGTAACGAGCGTCATCGGAGTTTCAAGAGTAATAATGCGTCTCTAATTTTCTCGTAATTAAACGTATTGGCGAGCCGTACTGTAATCACTCTTGATTTAGCGACGTTCAGGGCAGGCTTCGTTCCCTCAACTGCATTATTGTGTCCACCATGGAAGCCGCTCGCGATTCGCGAGTGCCATCCCGTTTCGACGCTCTCGGAAGCATCTGGTCGTTTAACGGGACCGCAGCGGATTTGTTTTGCGCCCGGTGAGTTCCGTGGAGATACACTACTGCTGGGCTAATTAGGGCCTGCCAGAATATATATTGGGTTGGCCAAAAAGTAACGGCGTTTTTTTCCAATAGATGGACATACATGTCTTGAAATGTAACTAACTTTATTCTAAACCGCAAATTCATTATGTAGGTTAACAACTCACAGTTCAAGCTTGTTTTACAAAAAGAAAGTACACGATTTCGTTAACAATTGTTTGTTTGCCGTCGATTTCAAAATGGAAAATCAAAAAGAACATTTTCCTCATATTTTGTTTTATTACTTCCGAAAAGGGAAAAACGCTGGGCAAGCTCATAAAAATTTATGTGATGTTATGGCGAAGATGCTTTAAACTGCGGCAGTGTCAAAATTGGTTTACTAAATTTCGATCTGGAGATTTTAATGTGAAAGATGCACCACACTCAGGAAGGCCAATCGAAATTGATGATGACAAAATAAAGGCACTGATCGATTCCAATCGGCGTTTAACGACACGAGAGATTGCTGAGAATCTTAACGTATCGAAATCGAGTGTTGAAAACCATTCAAAACGACTTGGATACATTAGTAAGCTCGATATTTGGGTACCACGTGAGCTCAAAGAAATTCATCTCACTGAGCGTATTGACATCTGCGATTCTCTTTTGAAACGTGAGGAAAATGATCCATTTTTTAAACTTATGATAACAGGCGACGAAAAATCGATCGTCTACAACAACGTCAAACGAAAAAGATCGTGATGAACCTGCTCGAAGCACTTGAAAAGCAGATATTCACCAAAGAAAGATTATGCTGTCAGTCTGGTGGGACTTTAAAGGTATTGTGTATTTTGAGCTGCTTGCAAGGAATCAAACCATTAATTCAGACGTATACTGTCGTCAACTGGATAAATTAAACGATGCCATCAAACAGAAACGTCGAGAATTGGTGAATCGCAAAGGTGTTGTGTTTCACCATGATAACGCTAGACCACGTACAAGTTTGGTCACTCGTGAAAAATTGTTGCAGCTTGGATGGGATGTGTTACCACATCCAGTATATTCGCCAGACCTGGCACCATCAGATTACCATTTGTTTCGTTCTTTGCAAAACACCTTGAATGGTAAAACCTTTACTGCTGATGAGGATATGAAATCGTTGTTGGAATTGTTTTTTGCTGAAAAAGATAAGAACTTTTTTGAGCGCGGAATCATGAAGTTGCCTGAAAAATGGCAAAAGATAATCAAACAAAATGGACAATATATTGTTTAATAAAGTTTTTGTTTCCCATGAAAAATTCGCCTTTTATTTATATAAAAACAACGCAATTACTTTTTGGCCAAACCAATATATATTGGGTTGGCCAAAAAGTAACTGCGTTTTTTTCCAATAGATGGACATACATGTCTTGAAATGTAACTAACTTCGTTCTAAACCTCAAATTCATTATGTAGGTTAACAACTCACAGTTCAAGCTTGTTTTACAAAAAGAAAGTACACGATTTCGTTAACAATTGTTTGTTTGCCGTCGATTTCAAAATGGAAAATCAAAAAGAACATTTTCCTCATATTTTGTTTTATTACTTCCGAAAAGGGAAAAACGCTGTGCAAGCTCATAAAAAGTTATTTGATGTATATGGCGAAGATGCTTTAAACTGCGGCAGTGTCAAAATTGGTTTACTAAATTTCGATCTCGAGATTTTAATGTGAAAGATGCACCACGCTCAGGAAGGCCAATCGAAATTGATGATGACAAAATAAATGCACTGATCGATTCCAATCGGCGTTTAACGACACGAGAGATTGCTGAGAATCTTAACGTATCGAAATCGAGTGTTGAAAACCATTTAAAACGACTTGGATACATTAGCAAGCTCGATATTTGGGTACCACATGAGCTCAAAGAAATTCATCTCACTGAGCGTATTGACATCTGCGATTCTCTTTTGAAACGTGAGGAAAATGATCCAATTTTGAAACGTATGATAACAGGCGACGAAAAATCGATCGTCTACAACAACGTCAAACGAAAAAGATCGTGATGAACCTGCTCGAAGCACTTGAAAAGCAGATATTCACCAAAGAAAGATTATGCTGTCAGTCTGGTGGGACTTTAAAGGTATTGTGTATTTTGAGCTGCTTGCAAGGAATCAAACCATTAATTCAGACGTATACTGTCGTCAACTGGATAAATTAAACGATGCCATCAAACAGAAACGTCGAGAATTGGTGAATCGCAAAGGTGTTGTGTTTCACCATGATAACGCTAGACCACGTACAAGTTTGGTCACTCGTGAAAAATTGTTGCAGCTTGGATGGGATGTGTTACCACATCCAGTATATTCGCCAGACCTGGCACCATCAGATTACCATTTGTTTCGTTCTTTGCAAAGCGCCTTGAATGGTAAAACCTTTACTGCTGATGAGGATATGAAATCGTTGTTGGAATTGTTTTTTGCTGAAAAAGATAAGAACTTTTTTGAGCGCGGAATCATGAAGTTGCCTGAAAAATGGCAAAAGATAAACAAACAAAATGGACAATATATTGTTTAATAAAGTTTTTGTTTCCCATGAAAAATTCGCCTTTTATTTATATAAAAACAACGCAATTACTTTTTGGCCAACCCAATATATATTGGGTTGGCCAAAAAGTAACTGCGTTTTTTTCCAATAGATGGACATACATGTCTTGAAATGTAACTAACTTCGTTCTAAACCTCAAATTCATTATGTAGGTTAACAACTCACAGTTCAAGCTTGTTTTACAAAAAGAAAGTACACGATTTCGTTAACAATTGTTTGTTTGCCGTCGATTTCAAAATGGAAAATCAAAAAGAACATTTTCGTCATATTTTGTTTTATTACTTCCGAAAAGGGAAAAACGCTGGGTAAGCTCATAAAAAGTTATGTGATGTATATGGCGAAGATGCTTTAAACTGCGGCAGTGTCAAAATTGGTTTACTAAATTTCGATCTGCAGATTTTAATGTGAAAGATGCACCACGCTCAGGAAGGCCAATCGAAATTGATGATGACAAAATAAAGGCACCGATCGATTCCAATCGGCGTTTAACGACACGAGAGATTGCTGAGAATCTTAACGTATCGAAATCGAGTGTTGAAAACCATTCAAAACGACTTGGATACATTAGTAAGCTCAATATTTGGGTACCACATGAGCTCAAAGAAATTCATCTCACTGAGCGTATTGACATCTGCGATTCTCTTTTGAAACGTGAGGAAAATGATCCAATTTGGAAGCATTAAGGGGGGAGCCTGCTTTAGAACGTTGAAAATAAGGTATAATTTTACGAATTTTTTGCAGAAACTATACAGCGGATCATTATAAAACTTTGATGCATTCTTAGTACGTGTTTAAAGATAAAAAAATTATTTTTGATTTGAATATATCGCTGTAGAGGTCGTCCTGGAGGCATCTTAGTGCAGCCGGCCTTGTAAATTGGTGAGCATTCTCCTGCCTCCAAATTTCATCCAAACTGAAAAAATTGAAATATTTCTCGTTATCTATGAATTCCCATCGTCGACGAACCTTTAATATTCATAAAAACATTAAGTTAAAAATTATTTTTGCATGAAAGTTCAACAACTTTGCCTAAAAAATCGTACTTTTGTGTTCTAAGCTCCACCATTTTGGCACTTTTCAACTTTCTTCTTCGCGTGCATTACGAGTATCATCATTACATTCGCCGTTCGCAGCGCAGCGTTAAGGGGGGAGCCTGCTTAGAACGTTGAAAATAAGGTATATTTTACGAATATTTTTTGCAGAAACTATACAGCGGATCATTATAAAACTTTGATGCATTTATTAGTACGTGTTTAAAGATAAAAAAATTATTTTTTGATTTGAATATATCGCCTGTAGAGGTCGTCCTGGAGGCATCTTAGTGCAGCCGGCATTGTAAATTGGTGAGCATTCTTCTGCTCCAAATTTCATCCAAACTGAAAAATTGAAATATTTTCTCGTTATTTATGAATTCCCATCGTCGATGAACCTTTAATATTCATAAAAACATTAAGTTAAACAATTATTTTTGCATGAAAAAGTTCAACAACTTTGCCTAAAAATCGTACTTTTGTGTTCTAAGCTCCACATTTTGGCATTTTTCAACTTTTGTTTCTCTCTTTGGTTCATCGACGATGGGAATTCATAAATAACGAGAACGTATTTCAATTTTTCAGTTTAGACGAAATTTGGAGGCAGGAGAATGCTCACCAATTTGCAACGCCGGCGACGCGGCTGCACTAAGATTTCTCCAGGACGACCTCTACAAGCGATATATTCAAATCGAAAAATAATTTTTTTATCTTTAAACATGTACTAATAAATGCATCAAAGTTTTATAATGATCCGCTGTATAGTTTCTCCAAAACCAATTCGTAAAATTATACCTTATTTTACGAATTGGTTTTGGAGAAACTATACAGCGGATCATTATAAAACTTTGATGCATTTATTAGTACATGTTTAAAGATAAAAAAATTATTTTTTGATTTGAATATATCGCCTGTAGAGGTCGTCCTGGAGGCATCTTAGTGCAGCCGGCATTGTAAATTGGTGAGCATTCTTCTGCCTCCAAATTTCATCCAAACTGAAAAATTGAAATATTTTCTCGTTATCTATGAATTCCCATCGTCGATGAACTTTTAATATCCATAAAAACATTAAGTTAAACAATTATTTTTGCATGAAAAAGTTCAACAACTTTGCCTAAAAATCGTACTTTTGTGTTTTAAGCTCCACCATTTTGGCACTTTTCAACTTTTTTCTTCTCTCTTTGGTTCATCGACGATGGGAATGCATAAATAACGAGAACGTATTTCAATTTTTCAGTTTAGACGAAATTTGGAGGCAGGAGAATGCTCACCAATTTGCAACGCCGGCGACGCGGCTGCACTAGGATTTCTCCAGGACGACCTCTACAAGCGATATATTCAAATCGAAAAATAATTTTTTTATCTTTAAACATGTACTAATAAATGCATCAAAGTTTTATAATGATCCGCTGTATAGTTTCTCCAAAACCAATTCGTAAAATAAGGTATAATTTTACGAAGTTTTTTGGAGAAACTATACAGCGGATCATTATAAAACTTTGATGCATTTATTAGTACGTGTTTAAAGATAAAAAAATTATTTTTTGATTTGAATATATCGCCTGTAGAGGTCGTCCTGGAGGCATCTTAGTGCAGCCGGCATTGTAAATTGGTGAGCATTCTTCTGCCTCCAAATTTCATCCAAACTGAAAAATTGAAATATTTTCTCGTTATCTATGAATTCCCATCGTCGATGAACCTTTAATATTCATAAAAACATTAAGTTAAACAATTACTTTTGCATGAAAAAGTTCAAAAACTTTGCCCAAAAATCGTACTTTTGTGTTCTAAGCTCCACCATTTTGGCACTTTTCAACTTTTTTCTCCTCTCTTTGGTTCATCGACGATGGGAATTCATAAATAACGAGAACACATTTCAATTTTTCAGTTCAGACGAAATTTGGAGGCAGGAGAATGCTCACCGATTTGCAACGCCGGCAACGCGGCTGCACTAAGATTTCTCCAGGACGACCTCTACAGGCGATATATTCAAATCAAAAAATAATTTTTTTATCTTTAAACATGTACTAATAAATGCATCAAAGTTTTATAATGATCCACTGTATAGTTTCTCCAAAACCAATTCGTAAAATAAGGTATAATTTTACGAAGCTTTTTGGAGAAACTATACAGCGGATCATTATAAAACTTTGATGCATTTATTAGTACGTGTTTAAAGATAAAAAAATTATTTTTTGATTTGAATATATCGCCTGTAGAGGTCGTCCTGGAGGCATCTTAGTGCAGCCGGCATTGTAAATTGGTGAGCATTCTCCTGCCTCCAAATTTCATCCAAACTGAAAAATTGAAATATTTTCTCGTTATCTATGAATTCCCATCGTCGATGAACTTTTAATATCCATAAAAACATTAAGTTAAACAATTATTTTTGCATGAAAAAGTTCAACAACTTTGCCTAAAAATCGTACTTTTGTGTTCTAAGCTCCACCATTTTGGCACTTTTCAACTTTTTTCTTCTCTCTTTGGTTCATCGACGATGGGAATTCATAAATAACGAGAACGTATTTCAATTTTTCAGTTTAGACGAAATTTGGAGGCAGGAGAATGCTCACCAATTTGCAACGCCGGCGACGCGGCTGCACTAAGATGCCTCCAGGACGACCTCTACAAGCGATATATTCAAATCGAAAAATAATTTTTTTATCTTTAAACATGTACTAATAAATGCATCAAAGTTTTATAATGATCCGCTGTATAGTTTCTCCAAAACCAATTCGTAAAATAAGGTATAATTTTACGAAGCTTTTTGGAGAAACTATACAGCGGATCATTATAAAACTTTGATGCATTTATTAGTACGTGTTTAAAGATAAAAAAATTATTTTTTGATTTGAATATATCGCCTGTAGAGGTCGTCCTGGAGGCATCTTAGTGCAGCCGGCATTGTAAATTGGTGAGCATTCTCCTGCCTCCAAATTTCATCCAAACTGAAAAATTGAAATATTTTCTCGTTATCTATGAATTCCCATCGTCGATGAACTTTTAATATCCATAAAAACATTAAGTTAAACAATTATTTTTGCATGAAAAAGTTCAACAACTTTGCCTAAAAATCGTACTTTTGTGTTCTAAGCTCCACCATTTTGGCACTTTTCAACTTTTTTCTTCTCTCTTTGGTTCATCGACGATGGGAATTCATAAATAACGAGAACGTATTTCAATTTTTCAGTTTAGACGAAATTTGGAGGCAGGAGAATGCTCACCAATTTGCAACGCCGGCGACGCGGCTGCACTAAGATGCCTCCAGGACGACCTCTACAGGCGATATATTCAAATCAAAAAATAATTTTTTTTTATCTTTAAACATGTACTAATAAATGCATTGTAAATTGGTGAGCATTCTCCTGCCTCCAAATTTCATCCAAACTGAAAAATTGAAATATTTTCTCGTTATCTATGAATTCCCATCGTCGATGAACCTTTAATATTCATAAAAACATTAAGTTAAACAATTATTTTTGCATGAAAAAGTTCAACAACTTTGCCTAAAAATCGTACTTTTGTGTTCTAAGCTCCACCATTTTGGCACTTTTCAACTTTTTTCTTCTCTCTTTGGTTCATCGACGATGGGAATTCATAAATAACGAGAACGTATTTCAAGTTTTCAGTTTAGACGAAATTTGGAGGCAGGAGAATGCTCACCAATTTGTAACGCCGGCGACGCGGCTGCACTAAGATTTCTCCAGGACGACCTCTACAAGCGATATATTCAAATCGAAAAATAATTTTTTTATCTTTAAACATGTACTAATAAATGCATCAAAGGTTTATAATGATCCGCTGTATAGTTTCTCCAAAACCAATTCGTAAAATGTACCTTATTTTCAGCGTTCTAAAGCAGGCTCCCCCCTTAAATCGACGTTAATCGATGGTGCAGGTCGCGCTTGTTGGAGAACGGCGTTGCCTCCATGCGCGGCACAATTACACCTTAATCGATCCGGTGAAGTGACACATTTCTTACGGGCCGAGGCTTTCATCGAAGCCGGACTCAAAGCGAAATTCGCTTTTTCAATACCGTCCGTCACGCGGCTTATCAGAATTTAAATAAGTCGCGCGTGTGGAACTCGTATAATTTGTATTCCAATTACAAGCCATCCGATCCAGGCGCGCGTCGGCGATCTTTAATCGCGGCGCGGATCGTGCGTCGCATCCTTGGAAGGGTTCCCCGAATAATAATTAATACCACGATGCCCAATTTCACGCACAAGCCGCAAGTTCCGGGCGCGCGAGGAAACGGTTTCTCGCACGCCGAATAACCGCTGCGAGTCGAGACGTGCGTGAGGATTGCTCGATCGCGATTGATATGCAAATCGCTCGCATCATTAGCGCTCTGAACGCGCGCTGTCGAAGGAAGAGGACACCGGGGCGGTGTGACCATCACGCGGGAAAGAAAATTCAAAGGGTGTCACGCCGGTTGACGATATTTAGCGCCGACGACGAGGCGGGGCCAAGGAGGGATGCGTGGTGGTCATCTGTCATTGAGATGAAAAATTACGCACTCCTTCCGTTGTCCACCGTCGTCGGCTGTCGAAGCGGTTGCATCTGCGTCCATGGTCAGCTACGGGGTCAGGCCAATTAGACTCTCTCGTGAGAAAGTGCCCGAGAAAGAGCGAGCGAAGTGATGTGCTCTCTTTGGCGCGGCGCGAGGGCACGTATAAATAGCTCGTGACTGTATATAAATTCTGGGTACTGGGATTGGGTCGGGACCCGACATACTTGCACAATCTCGAATCACCCGGCGACGGTAAAGGCGGATCGTAGATTACTCGCGCGCGAGCGTGGTCCCTCCTCCTAGAAATTGCACGTCCCAAGCTGCGCATCGAGGCGCGCCGCGAAACGAGCGGCGAACCTCGAACGGGCGAAGCCTCGTTTAATCCCACCGAAGCTGTCAATTCAAAACTCGCAGGGCTGTACTTTCTGCCGTCTCTACTTTGAAAATACCTAATTACGAAGTGTCATCCCTGTCCCGCGACGCGACAGGGTTCCCGAGCGGAATCGCCGGGCAATTTACGCGACCGCGTTCGTTAGACGCGTCAGACACGGCGGATTGGAGGGGTGCGGGTACAGGAAACGATCCTTCCGAGGTTACCGGCCATTATCTCGCGCCGAGGCTCCGTCTCCTCCGGATCCGGCGCGCAATTATCGCTCCGCTCGCGCGCGCACGGTATGCCACCGCGCCGGCCTCATCCCGGATCCGGGAGATAGCCAGCAGCCGCGCAGCGGGAATAATGAACGCACTTCTGGTATTTAGCGTGAGGGATGGCGCACGTCAGCGTGATAAATAAACTCGGCTTCCCGCCGTATTTTATCGCGGGCCCGCGCGAGCTCGCTCGAGGGTGGCAGGCGGGCGTTCGGCAGCGAAAACACACAGGTGGCCGCGCGCGTGAATTACTCCTTACCGCCATGGTGCCTTACGGCACCTGAGCTCTCGGCCGGCGGGAATAATTAGCGACATTCATTTCCGAAGCCGCTAAGGAACTGCGAGTTTCCCGCGACCTCCGCCGAGCATGAGAGCACTGGTGCCCCGACGACCTCCGCAGCTTCCAGCTGAACGGCTCGAGCTGGTGAACGGAGAAATTCAAGAAGGGATTTCGCGTTAATCTTTGCCTTGCGCACCCACAGAAAAGATTTCTGGACTTAATGCTATTACTCTTTAATCTATCATAAAACAAGATCGCTATAGCGACAATCATATTTATTATTCAAAAGAAGCATATTTTAATCTTGAATAGAAAATTCGAAAATCTAGATTCAAATAATCTTGGTGCTATCTCATTAATTTTCTCAGGATTTAGATACAAATTTCTAGCAAGTTCAAAATATTCTTGATTTAAGAATATTGTGAGATCTAAAAGACATCTTATTCTATTCTTCTAACAAGTAAACCTACGGAAGTGTCACTCTCCGATTTTTCTGAAATTTGGATATGTTATAATACATGAAAAACTAAGGGACACGTATTTTTTTTTAGCGGCGGAAAAACATATTTAGGGGGTGAAACGACCCCCTAAAATGGGGGGTAAAATGGAAAAATTGTGATATCTTTGAGACCAGCGAAGCGATTTTAATGATTTTTGGTATGAAAGTATCTTTCGATAGAAGACGAAAATCGGCCTAGGTATGTTGGAAGGGGAGTGAAAATTCAAAATCTTATTAAATACTCATGGTATAAAAGTGGGCATATAAAAGAAAAACCGTTGAAATTTGATAATCCCGTTGATTTCTGTTTTAAAAATTGTGAGACATCTTGCGGGTTCTGCAATGTGTGTGCAGTAATAAGATGTGCTCGGTGCAAAAAATCTTTGTGCATAATACATTTTTTTAACGAATATCATGTATGTAAAACTTTCAAAAAATGATTTAATTGTCAAATCAGCCATTTATAAAATAAAAGTAATAATAAAAAAATTAATGAAATAAAAACACAAAAAAAATTAAAACGACAAAAAAAATAAAATTGAAATAACAAAAAAAATCTTTCGTTACCTGTACATAAGCGTTCTAACAATGAATCGTGTTCTGACACACTTACAGAAAATAGTGAGAGGCAAGGGGACTCACTCTAATCATTTTTCATTTCATTTTTTAGCTACATTGTTTAAACAATTTTGTTATAAACGATTAATATTTTTAACATGTTTAATTCACTTCACATAACTAACAATAAATGTCAAAAGTTGATTTTATTGTATTTTGAAAGTCGCATGTCGAGTTACTGTCTATTCAAGTAATTTTTCGAGTTTTCGTCCGCCATATTGGATCCGCCATATTGAATTTTGAAAATCTGATTTCAGATTCGGATTCAGCGACTTAAAAAACCAATATATTAAAAAGATCGAACAGTTAAAAAATATAGTTTCACAAGGTGTTTCATGCGCAATGCCAAACGAACGCGGCAATTTAGGGATTGTTTACCCCCCAAATATTTATATACAACAAAACAAAAAAATACGTGTTCCTTAATTAGCTTTCCTCTTGAAGTTTTAATAGATTTTACTTCGATTAGATCAAAACTGATTTTTTGCAGCAAGAAATTGGTCACTTTAGGGGTAGTTCACCCCCTAATTTTCACTCCCCTTTTAACATACCTAGGCCGATTTTCGTCTTCTATCGAAAGATACTTTCATACCAAAAATCATTAAAATCGCTTCACTGGTCTCAAAGATATCGCAATTGTTCCATTTTACCCCCCATTTTGGGGGGTCGTTTCACCCCCTAAATATGTTTTTCCGCTGCTAAAAAAATTACGTGTCCCTTAGTTTTTCATGTATTATAACATATCCAAATTTCAGAAAAATCGGAGAGTGACACTTCCGTAGATTTACTTGTAAGAGAATTTGTAGAATCTGCACAAAACGGCCAATATTTATGTGTTGCGATCGAAAATCGGGAAAGTGTTTCTGTTATTTACAATGAATAAGTGCAATACTCTACAAGAAATATTAAAAGATATGGAACTGTCTTATCTCGAATCTTATTTCTCAAGTAAGTATATTGTACATACTTACTTACATTTCCATATCTTTTAATATTTCTTGTAGAGTATTGCACTTATTCATTGTAAATCTTTCCCGATTTTCGATTGCAACACATAAATATTGGCCGTTTTATCCGAATAAAGGACGCAGAAGCGCCGAGTCGACGAGCGACTGCGAGAAAATGATGCGTCGACATCGACAAAGCCTACTATAAAGTGGGCTAATATCAAATTATTCTGCATACAAGAATATATAAGCATACATTTGTACATGTTACTCTTGTCTCAAGACAGTAAGACAATCTTATTTAATTCGAGAGAGAAGAATAGAAATTACTGATTTTAATAAAAAATTGTTTTATTTTCATACTTTTTATACTTGTAATACGATTAAATTAGTCAAGAATATTTTTCGTCTTGTTATCAGAAATCCTTTCTGAGGGTGCACGGATTAATCGCGATGTAATCATTGATTATCACTTGGCCTTCCATTTTCATACTTACCATTGGCATCGATCATAACTTCAAGCTTGTTTGATTAAACTGTTTTGTCCTCCTGTTTTGTTTAGACATAGTTTACGCGATTACGTGACCAGTGTCTTTTATAACTGGTACACGACGATTGTCAACCCTCTCGCTACACCCACAAAAAAGATTTCTGGACTTAATGCTATTACTCTTTAATCTATCATAGAATAAGATCGCTATAGCGACAATCATATTTATTATTGAAAAGAAGCATATTTTAATCTTGAATAGAAAATTCGAAAATCTAGATTAAAATAATCTTGATGCTATCTCATTCATTTTCTCAGAAAGATTTAGATAGAAATTTCTAGCAAGTTCAAAATATTCTTGATTTCAGAATATTGTGAGATCTAAAAGACATCTTATTCTATTCTTCTAAGAGAATTTGTAGAATCTGCACAAAACGGCCAGTATTTATGTGTCGCAATCGAAAACCGGGAAAGTGTTTCTGTTATTTACAATGAATAAGTGCAATACTCTACAAGAAGTATTAAAAGGTATGGAAATGTCTCATCTCGAATCTTATTTCTCAAGTAAGTATATTGTACATACTTACTTACATTTCCATATCTTTTAATATTTCTTGTAGAGTATTGCACTTATTCATTGTAAATAACAGAAACACTTTCCCGATTTTCGATCGCAACACATAAATATTGGCCGTTTTATCCGAATAAAGGACGCAGAAGCGCCGAGTCGACGAGCGACTGAGAAAATGATGCGTCGACATCGACAAAGCCTACTATAAAGTGGCGCTAATATCAAATTATTCTACATACAAGAATATATAAGCATAAATGTGTACATGTTACTCTTGTCTGAAGACAGTAAGACAATCTTATTTAATTCGAGAGAGAAGAATCGAAATTACTGATTTAAATTAAAAATTGTTTTATTTTCATACTTTTTATACTTGTAATACGATTAAATTAGTCAAGAATATTTTTCGTCTTGTTATCAGAAATCCTTTCTGAGGGTGCACGGATTAATCGCGATGTAATCATTGATTATCACTTGGCCTTCCATTTTCATACTTACCATTGGCATCGATCATAACTTCAAGCTTGTTTGATTAAACTGTTTTGTCCTCCTGTTTTATTTAGACATAGTTTACGCGATTACGTGACCAGTGTCTTTTATAACTGGTACACGACGATTGTCAACCCTCTCGCTACACCCACAAAAAAGATTTCTGGACTTAATGCTATTACTCTTTAATCTATCATAAAATAAGATCGCTATAGCGACAATCATATTTATTATTGAAAAGAAGCATATTTTAATCTTGAATAGAAAATTCGAAAATCTAGATTCAAATAATCTTGGTGCTATTCATTAATTTTCTCAGAAAGATTTAGATAGAAATTTCTAGCAAGTTCAAAATATTCTTGATTTCAGAATATTGTGAGATCTAAAAGACATCTTATTCTATTCTTCTAAGAGAATTTGTAGAATCTGCACAAAACGGCCAATATTTATGTGTTGCAATCGAAAATCGGGAAAGTGTTTCTGTTATTTACAACGAATAAGTGCAATACTCTACAAGAAATATTAAAAGGTATGGAAATGTCTCATCTCGAATCTTATTTCTCAAGTAAGTATATTGTACATACTTACTTACATTTCCATATCTTTTAATATTTCTTGTAGAGTATTGCACTTATTCATTGTAAATCTTTCCCGATTTTCGATTGCAACACATAAATATTGGCCGTTTTATCCGAATAAAGGACGCAGAAGCGCCGAGTCGACGAGCGACTGTGAGAAAATGATGCGTCGACATCGACAAAGCCTACTATAAAGTGGCGCTAATATCAAATTATTCTACATACAAGAATATATAAGCATAAATGTGTACATGTTACTCTTGTCTCAAGACAGTAAAACAATTTTATTTAATTCGAGAGAGAAGAATAGAAATTACTGATTTAAATAAAAAATTGTTTTATTTTCATATTTTTTATACTTGTAATACGATTAAATTAGTCAAGAATATTTTTCGTCTTGTTATCAGAAATCCTTTCTGAGGGTGCGATAATCAGTAACATTCGTGTTACGGATACAGGGCACAATGGAAAGACACGAATGTGGCTCGTGATTGCAAGGGGGGATGCAAAGAAATCGTGAAACAAGGGGTTGCACAAAGGCGGAATGGCTCGGGGAGACTCGCGGATCCGCGACGACGTCGGCGGCACCTTCATTGAATTAATAAAATGAGCGAGAAGTCGAAAGTGAAAGGAGACGGTAGCCGGTGTGATGTACGACGACGTAAGAGGATTCCTTGGCAGCGGAGGGGCGCAGGCTGTAAAGTCGCAGTATGCTTCCTACCCGACCGGCCGATTATGCTAATCCTCCATGTTTTAAGCTCCGTGGCCAAGCGCAAGCGACCTACTTCATGGTCGACAGACCGCCGCTTTCCCCGTGGCACGTCCCCGACAGGATAATGGGGCATCCTGCGAGCATCGGATTACGTCGGAGAGAAATGACGGAAAACAAGCGGATACCGCATCGGCTTGCAGCTGTAAAATAAATTACCGCGACACGATGACGCGTCCTCGCTACCGCACGAGGAGGCTGGAGGAGATAGCTTCCTTCGTGTCGACGTGATGCATCGCGTCATACTTCAGGAGACTCGTTCGAACCAGCGCAGATAGAGGAATGCGCGTTAAAATCGCCTGCGATACTCACCGCGAGAGGAAGCGCAAAAAAGAAGAATCTCAGTCGAACAAATCAGATCGAAAGAGAAGAAGCGGCTGCTCTCTCGACGGCAGAGGAAAATCGAACAATGGGTAAACCCCATGAGCCGCTCGCCTGAATAGAGACACCCACGGGATAGATCAATAAACCACTCGATATCTCTCAGTGCCCCTACGAAGAGAGACGCGAGCCCGGGAGGGGGAAGAAAAAAGAAAGAATTAAGCATAAATGACCGGATGTGGATAATCCTGGCCGAGTCTGTAGACGCGCTGAAAAAAAGGGAGCCTCGACGGAACGTCACCGAAAAAAATGGACGATGCACGTTTCGCCGGATCGCAGAACGAGGAGCAGGAGGACGTGAAAGAAGAGGAGGACGAGGACGAGCTGGAGGGATGCCGGAGGGAGCGATATGCACCGCTCCTGAGATCCGGCGGATGCCTAATCCTGTTTTGAAAACTCGACGGTCTCGCATGACCGTGACAAACTCGACACCTTGAGATAGTTTATGACGATCCCTCGATCTCTCGGCCTGCACGCCGCTATTATCTTACAGCCTGTCCAGGCGTTACGGCCGCTGGGAAGGGGAGGAAGGAGCAACCAGTGGCCAACCCTTCCCTCTCTATCAATATTAATCCCCCATCCGTTCTTCGACCATTAATTGGGTCGCTATCTGTCGAAGGTAATCGAGCCGGTCGAGCCGGGCTTTAAGCGAATACACGACGGCGTTTTTGCGCTTTTTGTAAACCGGGCACCGCCATAAATCCCGCGGGATTTAAGGATACTTTTACCACGTTCCTGCGGGGATTCCTGCGGGTCTGCAGTACCACCCAGTAATTTCCTATTTAGAAACACCACCGTGAAATGTTCGCGCTTGGTGGCCACGGCAAAGGAATCATCCAGCGGAGCGAATCGTAAATGAAATCCGCAGGAATTAATTATCAGATTGTCCATCCTTCCGCATGCGCAAACAAGACGACGGATGGCAACCGCTGGCCCGCGCCCCGTCGAAAAGGCGGGCATTGTGTCAGGCGTCTGCGAATTTCGGCCACGCGGCTGGCATCCCTCGATCCGTCCGCAAGACGTCGGTGGAGAAAATTGAATCCGGCTCGAGCGAGAAGAAACAAACCTGGACCGGAGCGGAGTCGGCCGGTTGATTTAATATGGCCGTCCGTCAAGCCGCGTACGCGTCACGCTCGGTTCACGTAAGACGGACGTCTGGCTCTCCTCTTCCCACCCCGAAATCTGTCTAGTCGCGTGGCACGACGCGGGCGTTACCCGTCGTGCCTGTTCCAGAGATCCTATCTCCGAGATCCCTCCGCTCGGCTCGGCTCGGCACGGCCACGCTGAGCCCATCCACCTCGGGAGGACAGCGAAGAAGATCCGCGAGGCCGACCTGCGTCGAGGTTGAACGCGAATTGGATTAATTATGGCGTGGCCGCGAGCGCGGGATATATGTATGTGCTCGCTTGGCAGTCGTCTCCCGCGGAGTCGAGTTCCACCGAGCTGAAAAATCATCTTCACGAGACGGGATACAGGATACTCTCGAGATGTACTCGACCTGTCGGCTTTTAGCGTCGCATCGGGATCCGCTCGTCGATCCGCGAGCGCCGAGAAGCGACGATAACTCAGGAGCAACGTGTAACTGAAGCTTCCGTCGCACCGCATGCGCGCCCACGAAAACAGATAAATCACCGGATTCGTTAGCAGGATCTTCCCGGTCCCGGGATTCTCCGCGATACCCGTGTCAAGCCGCAGATCCCGCTGTTTCGACAAGAACGACGGTGTCGTGTTCGCGTGCGGATGACCTCATGCCGCGATGCAGCTCGCTTCCTCCGCAACGCGGACGACACGTGGCTACACCCTCAGAAAGGATTTCTGATAACGAGACGAAAAATATTCTTGACTAATTTAATCGTATTACAAGTATAAAAAATATGAAAATAAAACAATTTTTTATTTCAATCAGTAATTTCTATTCTTCTCTCTCGAATTAAATAAGATTGTCTTACTGTCTTCAGACAAGAGTAACATGTACAAATTTATGCTTATATTGGGTCATTAAGTATAAAACTTTACAAATAGAACATAAATTTTTGCATTTTTTGGCACATGGACATGATTTATTTTCAATCGAAGTATGCGCCCATGTTATCTACACACTTCTGCCATTTTAGTGGTAGTTGGTCTATGCCTCTACTATAGAAGCCAGGAGTACGGGAATCGATGAAGTCGCGGAAGGCTGTTTCGACTGCCTGTTGAGAATTGAACAATTTCCCCACCAAGAAGCTGTCCAAATTTCGGAAGAAGTGATAGTCGGTAGGTGATAGATCTGGTGAATATGGTCGATGACGGAGAGTTTCCAATTCCAACTCCTGTAGCTTTGCCACGGTCAGTCGTGCAGTGTGCGGTCGAGCATTATCATGCAACAGGATCGGCATTGACCGATTGACCAATTTCGGTTGTTTAATAGCAAGTTGTTGCATCATTTCGTCCAGTTGCTTGCAATATACTTCAGCCGTTATCGATGTACCAGGTTTCATAAAGTTGTAGTAGATAACACCTGACCTGGACCACCAAACAGTCACCATAAGCTTCTTCTTCTGTGTAATGTTGGGTTTCGCGTGATGTCTCGGTGGTTCATCAGCGTTCAACACTGATGTGAGCGTTTACGATTGTCGTAGAGTATCCACTTTTCATCGCAGGTCACAATTCGATTCAAAAAAGATTCATTTTTGTGACGGGAAAGCAAAGAAAGGGAAGCCTCTAGACGTTGCGCCTGCTGCGCATCGGTCAATTCGTGCGGGACCCATTTGTCCAACTTCTTTATCTTACCAATTGCAGCTAAATGAACCAATATGGTGGGTATGGAAACATTGAATATCGATGCCAATTCACGTGTACTTTGAGATGGATCGGACTCTACTACGGCTCTCAAGTGATCATTATCCACCTTCGTCTTTGGTCTTCCACGTGGCTCATTAGCGAGGCTGAAATCTCCATCTCTGAAGCTTTTGAACCAATTGCCCACCGTTGCTTTAGTAGTTGAACCTTCACCAAATACAGCGTTGATATTACGAGCTGTCTCCGACACCGTGGTTCCACGGCGGAACTCATATTCATAAATCATACGAATTTTGTACTTTTCCATAGTTCTATAAAAAAGAATCCACCACTAAAACTAATGAAGATATTTGAACAAACAAATATGACATTTGAAGAGCGAACATACATCTATCACACTAACCTAACCTGATACTGAAGTCTGGCGCCAAATTTGAGATAACAAATGTTAAGGGGGGAGCCTGCTTTAAAACGTTGAAAATAAGGTATAATTTTACGAATTTTTTTGCAGAAACTATACAGCGGATCATTATAAAACTTTTATGCATTTATTAGTACATGTTTAAAGATAAAAAAAATATTTTTTTATTTGAATATATCGCCTGTAGAGGTCGTCCTGGAGGCATCTTAGTGCAGCCGGCATTGTAAATTGGTGAGCATTCTCCTGCCTCCAAATTTCATCCAAATTGAAAAATTGAAATATTTTCTTGTTATTTATGAATTCCCATCGTCAATGAACCTTTAATATTCATAAAAACATTAAGTTAAACAATTACTTTTGCATGAAAAAGTTCAACAACTTTGCCTAAAAATCGTACTTTTGTGTTCTAAGCTCCACCATTTTGGCACTTTTCAACTTTTTTCTTCGCGTGCATTACGAGTATCATCATTACATTCGCCGTTCGCAGCGCAGCGTTAAGGGGGGAGCCTGCCTTAGAACGTTGAAAATAAGGTATATTTTACGAATTTTTTTGCAGAAACTATACAGCGGATCATTATAAAACTTTGATGCATTTATTAGTACGTGTTTAAAGATAAAAAAAATATTTTTTTATTTGAATATATCGCCTGTAGAGGTCGTCCTGGAGGCATCTTAGTGCAGCCGGCATTGTAAATTGGTGAGCATTCTCCTGCCTCCAAATTTCATCCAAACTGAAAAATTGAAATATTTTCTCGTTATCTATGAATTCCCATCGTCAATGACCCTTTAATATTCATAAAAACATTAAGTTAAACAATTACTTTTGCATGAAAAAGTTCAACAACTTTGCCTAAAAATCGTACTTTTGTGTTCTAAGCTCCACCATTTTGGCACTTTTCAACTTTTTTCTTCTCTCTTTGGTTCATCGACGATGGGAATTCATAAATAACGAGAACATATTTCAATTTTTCAGTTTAGACGAAATTTGGAGGCAGGAGAATGCTCACCAATTTGCAATGCCGGCGACGCGGCTGCACTAAGATTTCTCCAGGACGACCTCTACAAGCGATATATTCAAATCAAAAAATAATTTTTTTATCTTTAAACATGTACTAATAAATGCATCAAAGTTTTATAATGATCCGCTGTATAGTTTCTCCAAAAACAATTCGTAAAATTTACCTTATTTTCAGCGTTCTAAAGCAGGCTCCCCCCTTAAAGATGGCGCTTTTACATTTGTAAAGTTTCATACTTAATGACCCAATATATTCTTGTATGTAGAATAATTTGATATTAGCGCCACTTTATAGTAGGCTTTGTCGATGTCGACGCATCATTTTCTCAGTCGCTCGTCGACTCGGCGCTTCTGCGTCCTTTATTCGGATAAAACGGCCAATATTTATGTGTTGCAATCGAAAATCGGGAAAGATTTACAATGAATAAGTGCAATACTCTACAAGAAATATTAAAAGATATGGAAATGTAAGTAAGTATGTACAATATACTTACTTGAGAAATAAGATTCGAGATGAGACATTTCCATATCTTTTAATATTTCTTGTAGAGTATTGCACTTATTCATTGTAAATAACAGAAACACTTTCCCGATTTTCGATTGCAACACATAAATATTGGCCGTTTTGTGCAGATTCTACAAATTCTCTTAGAAGAACAGAATAAGATGTCTTTTAGATCTCACAATATTCTTAAATCAAGAATATTTTGAACTTGCTAGAAATTTGTATCTAAATCCTTCTGAGAAAATTAATGAGATAGCACCAAGATTATTTGAATCTAGATTTTCGAATTTTCTATTCAAGATTAAAATGTGCTTCTTTTTAATAATAAATATGATTGTCACTATAGCGATCTTATTTTATGATAGATTAAAGAGTAATAGCATTAAGTCCAGAAATCTTTTCTGTGGGTGTACGTACGCATCCGCGCGAGTATGCGAGCCGCATTTGCTGCTCGGCGCGGGCGAGAGTCCGCTTAGAGCTGGCGTAAAACGGTGCTCGCCGATATTTATGGACGCAATTCGGAAAGCGGCCGTTTGTTGCACGAGAGGGAGAGAAGAAGAGAAAGAGAGAGGAGGAGAAAGAGTTCTTGGTCAATTGTTCGTGCTTATACGAACGCGTAGCCTCGCGTTCACCACACGTTGAACACGCGCTTACACCCGGGGTTATCGACACGTGCTTATCCTTTAATTAAATTTATCGGTTTCATGAAATCGCGCGCGCGCTTGTACGGGCGTGGGATACGGCTCGCTGTAAATCTTGGCCGGCGGTCATTGTGCCTCGCCAACGTTACCTCGAGCCTTATGGCGCATTGTTTGCAAATAAAACTCGAATGGGAATTAAACCCCGCCGACGAGTCCGCGTAAATTCGTATCGGGTTGCGTCCGCCGTAAAGCTGAGTAACTGCCTCCTTAAATCCTAAAGCGGGGGCCCTAATGTATTCCGGTTAACGCCGCGGAAAAGTACTTTGGGCGTGTAAAGAGGGGAAATGTATAACGTTTAACGTGTTTCAAGGCTTATAAAGTAAGAGAAATTCGCCTCGACGGCTGAATCGCTCCTCCTGAGACTCCTTTTCTCTCGGAATGAATGCTCGGCTAATCGAAGATCCGAATTTGTGGACGGTGCCTTTGGTGCTGACTGCCGGTGGCCGTGGCCGGCCGTGACTTTCTCCGTGGATTAATTTTTTTCAGCCGGAAGGAGAGATCCACGGGGCATTTTCGTCGTCGGTCCCTTTGACGCGTGGGCGTGGACCGCGCAAATCGAATCGGCCCGGGTCTCATCACGTTCCCGTTGTAATCACGGCCATCCCCGCCGTCTGATCCGAGGGAGCCTGATTATAATTTATGTTCCGCGTTCAACCGCACGCGCGCACGTCGCTTCCGCGTCGCTCGCAGATCCGCTCCTCCTGCGGCTTCCAACATTGCGCTCGGTGGCTAGATTACATGGCGGTAACACACCGTCACCGCGGTCTCTGTCATCGTCAACCGCACCGAAGGGCGAAACGAGGGAAGTCCTCGTCGCCCTTGCACGCCGTTGACGAGGGGACGATGAATCGCGCGGCGCCCGCGAGCAAAGCGGAGACGAAGAACGAAAGCCTCAGCCGTGAACCTCCGGCGCGCAGTCTCATCGTTTTTAATACGCAGCCCCGTGGTCGTTGTCACGTTCGATTGAAGTTGTCGGCGAGGCGGGCACCGCCTAACCCTGATAAAATCCGCCGACGGAAGTACGCATCGCGACGGCACAAACGGACTTAATTCCCCGGCGCTACCGGCGTGCAATCGTCGTCGTCTCCTCAACTCTGATTATAATTTGTTCGCGTCACGGCGCGGCGAGTCGCGCGCCCAACTGCCGGCGGAATCGCCTTTGTGCCCTCCACCCCGAAGGGCGGATTGCACGCTGATGCACCAGCGCAGCCGCAATTCTGCCCGCGTAACCAAATGCGGTAACGCCGACGTATCTGGCCGAGGCGCAACGCGCCGCGAATCGCCCCGGAGCAAACCCTCCGCCCTCTTTGCGCGCCACCCGCGCGCTCGTCCGAGGGAATTCAGGGAACGTTTCGAGGGACGATCGGCGCCCCGCTCCGCACCGCACACTCGCACTCGCTCGTACGTGAATATTCCGTCGACACGCCGCGGGCATGTTTTCTCAGCTGGTGCCCCTAACTCTCGACGATTCTCCCTCTCCCCAGCCCACCCCCTTCTTCGTCTCGTCTCGTCGTTGTTCCCCGCGCCCACCCCCGCGCCAGTCTGATCCTGGAAGATCCTTTCAGGACACGGTCGGCTACCCACAAAGGATCCGGCCTTTCATACGCACGTTATTATACTCTTTACACAATATCGTTCCAGCTCGATCTCCCGCCGCTCCCCTCAGAAACCCTCCGCGCGCCTGATCGCGCCGTCGGGGAAGAAATACACGCGTTGCCATACGCCTCGGTACTGTATACCCTACGCCCACGCCATTGTGGTGCGAGGCCACCAACGAGAGAAAGAGAGAGACAGGGTGCTCGTCGAGCTCGGCCTCGACGAAAGCCCCGAGACTTTCTCGTTTAATTTGTTGTTATAGCTGCTTGAGACGCGGATTGGGCCATTCGTCCATCCGCGCGCGCGGGATTTCTCAAACATTCATTATACTTGTTCCCTTTTCGACGCGTGACGCGTACGAGCGTGCAGTCGCTCGCTCGCGCGATTCACCGACGTTGGGGTTGCGGCGCGGTCTCGCTTTACCCGCAACGAAGGTCTATATTTGTTCCGCATCCCGCGAGAGAGAAGAGCGGTCTCTATTAATCGACGGCGGTGCGGCGAGGGGCAAAGGGGAGGCAGGAGATCGCGAGGAGCAGGTGGACCGCATATCCGCGCGTGTGTGGATTCCGCCCGATGTAGCAGGAACATCCGAGACGTGTCCGTATCCTTCGGGGATATTTTCCCTCTCCCTCGCGCACTTTCAGATTATATCGCGTCTTTCATCTTGTAACATTTTACATTTATCGTATAACTGATAGCGGGGATCGCGGGGCGCGATCGTCGATCGATACGCCGCGATAAATGGCACGCGGATATGTGGATCGATGATCCCGCGTTCATCGCGCTGATCACCGTAATAAGATTTATTGATGACCGCGCGGCGGCTCGCCGAGCGAGCGATCGAGCGATCCAGTTAGCCCGCGGACGATCGTATCGCGGACGCGGCCTGATGCGATTAGGATGCGGTATTATCGCGGTCCATTAGCGATTGTTTGCGAAGAAAACGGACGAGTCAATTGCCGGTGGTTCGATGAGTCGTGAAGAGGGGCTGTGCGCTCTCCGCGATCTCTCGACGGTCTCGAGGACTTATTCGAGCGTTTCGCTCGCTCGGGAGGATCTTTTCTGTCTGATTTCGCACGTTTGCCCGTCTACTGCATCTTTGGATTCTTGTCTTCGATTGCTCTCGACAGTATAATTCGTGCGATACACACGCGCAATGCATGCGTTAACGCACACGTGAGTGTGTAATGTGTATACGCGACATGCATGTACTGGGTTGGCCAAAAAGTAATTGCGTTTTTTTTTATATAAATAAAAGGCGAATTTTTCATGGGAAACAAAAACTTTATTAAACAATATATTGTCCATTTTGTTTGTTTATCTTTTACCATTTTTCAGGCAACTTCATGATTCCGCGCTCAAAAAAGTTCTTATCTTTTTCAGCAAAAAACAATTCCAACAACGATTTGATATCCTCATCAGCAGTAAAGGTTTTACCATTCAAGGCGTTTTGCAAAGAACGAAACGAATGGTAATCTGATGGTGCCAGGTCTGGCGAATATGGTGGATGTGGTAACACATCCCATCCAAGCTGCAACAATTTTTCACGAGTGACCAAACTTGTACGTGGTCTAGCGTTATCATGGTGAAATGCAACACCTTTGCCATTCGCCAATTCTCGACGTTTCTGTTTGATGGCATCGTTTAATTTATCCAGTTGACGACAGTATACGTCTGAATTAATGGTTTGATTCCTTGCAAGCAGCTCAAAATACACAATACCTTTAAAGTCCCACCAGACTGACAGCATAATCTTTCTTTGGTGAATATCTGCTTTTCAAGTGCTTCGAGCAGGTTCATCACGCTTGCTCCACGATCTTTTTCGTTTGACGTTGTTGTAGACGATCGGTTTTTCGTCGCCTGTTATCATGCGTTTCAAAAATGGATCATTCTCCTCACGTTTCAAAAGAGAATCGCAGATGTCAATACGCTCAGTGAGATGAATTTCTTTGAGCTCATGTGGTACCCAAATATCGAGCTTACTAATGTATCCAAGTCGTTTTGAATGGTTTTCAACACTCGATTTCGATATGTTAAGATTCTCAGCAATCTCTCTTGTCGTTAAACGCCGATTGGAATCGATCAGTGCCTTTATTTTGTCATCATCAATTTCGATTGGCCTTCCTGAGCGTGGTGTATCTTTCACATAAAAATCTCCAGATCGAAATTTAGTAAACCAATTTTGACACTGTCGCAGTTTTAAAGCATCTTCGCCATATACATGACATAACTTTGTATGAGCTTGTACAGCGTTTTTCCCTTTTCGGAAGTAATAAAACAAAATATGAGGAAAATGTTCTTTTTGATTTTCCATTTTGAAATCGACGGCAAACAAACAATTGTTAACGAAATCGTGTACTTTCTTTTTGTAAAACAAGCTTGAACTGTGAGTTGTTAACCTACATAATGAATTTGCGATTTAGAAAGAAGTTAGTTACATTTCAAGACATGTGTATGTCCATCTATTGGAAAAAAACGCAATTACTTTTTGGCCAACCCAATATATATTAGGGGTATGATTTAGTTTTGAGGGTTTTTTTTGCTCAAAAACGCATGTATTTAAATATGATAATGAATGAATACCTTAGCCAAAATATTTTCCTTCGTTTTCTATAACTTTTTCCCATCTTTCTGGCAAGAGATGGATTCCACCACGATAAAATCACTCTTCTTTTCAGTTGATCCATTCGTCGACGAATTTTCGCACTTCTTCCAAATTATCAAAGTGTGTATCCTCTAAAGCGTGTTGCATCGACCGGAACAAATAATAATCGCATGGAGCAATACGCGGGGTGCGGTAAGACTTGCCATTCGAGCTCTAATAGTGTTTCTTTCACTGACAACGCAACGCGAGGTCGAGCGTTGTCACGAAGAAGAATCACTTTCCGTCGTTTACTCGCAATTGGTGGTCGTTTTTCGTCCAATGCTTGCTTCAACTTGTACAATTGGTGTCGATAACGATCAGCCGTGACAGTCTCGTGCGGATTTAACAGCTCATAGTACACTATCCCACCAAATACAGAGCATTACTTTTCAACCGTGAATATTGCGTCTCGGAATGGATGTTGATGGTTCGCCTGGATCCACCCATGATTTTCTGCGTTTCGGATTATCAAAATAGATCCACTTTTCATCCCCAGTAACAAACCGAGACAAAAGACTTCTTTTTTTGCCTGGCGATCAACGAAATGCAAATGTTTAAATGGCACTTTCCGATAATTGATGTCGAACCCATTTCCCTTCTTTCTGAATTTTTCCCATTTCATGTAAATGTTTGGCAACTGTTGTACGATCAACATTTAATGCTCTGGCAAGTTCTGAAGTGGATCGTGTTGGATTTTCGTGCAATAATGCTTGCAAATCTGCATTTTCAAGCTTTCTTCGTTGTCCCGAGCGTTCTTTGTCCTTCACGCGTCTTAATTGATGGGGCAGAATCACCATAAGTTTCCACAAGAATTCTATAACCGTCAGCCGCAGTTTTCTTTTGATTAAAAAGCAAAAGCAACGCATGTCGAAAATGCTGTTTCGGAAGTTGCATTTTTACGATGATATAAACACGACTGTTATCGCATCTATTGCTATAATGCTACTAAATGTCATGGATAATGTCAACACTGTAAGAAACAACAGTTATCGGAAACAGCTATTGGAACAAACTGACACTACAGCCATCTGTTGCAACACCCTCAAAACTATTATGGGTGTGATTTAGTTTTGAGGGTTTTTTTGCTCAAAAACGCATGTATTTAAATATGATAATGAATGAATACCTTCATCAAAATATTTTCCTTCGTTTTCTATAACTTTTTCCCATCTTTCTGGCAAGAGATGGATTCCACCACGATAAAATGACTCTTCTTTTCAGTTGATCCATTTGTCGACAAATTTTCGCACTTCTTCCAAATTATCAAAGTGTGTATCCTCTAAAGCGTGTTGCATCGACCGGAACAAATAATAATCGCTTGGAGCAATGTCCGGAGAATACGCGGGGTGCGGTAAGACCTGCCATTCAAGCTCTAATAGTGTTTGTTTCAATGACAACGCAACGTGAGGTCGAGCGTTGTCACGAAGAAGAATCACTTTCCGTCGTTTACTCGCAATTGGTGGTCGTTTTTCGTCCAATGCTTGCTTCAACTTGTACAATTGGTGTCGATAACGATCAGCCGTGACAGTCTCGTGCGAATTTAACAGCTCATAGTACACTATCCCACCAAATACAGAGCATTACTTTTAAACCGTGAATATTGCGTCTCGGAGTGGATGTTGATGGTTCGCCTGGATCCACCCATGATTGTCTGCGTTTCGGATTATCAAAATAGATCCACTTTTCATCCCCAGTAACAATCCGAGACAAGACTCTTCTTCTTTGCCTGGCGATCAACGAAATGCAAATGTTCAAATGGCACTTTCCGATAATTGATGTCGAACCCATTTCCCTTCTTTCTGAATTTTCCCCATTTCATGTAAATGTTTGGCAACTGTTGTACGATCAACATTTAATGCTCTGGCAAGTTCTGAAGTGGATCGTGTTGGATTTTCGTGCAATAATGCTTGCAAATCTGCATTTTCAAGCTTTCTTCGTTGTCCCGAGCGTTCTTTGTCCTTCACGCGTCTTAATTGATGGGGCAGAATCACCATAAGTTTCCACAAGAATTCTATAACCGTCAGCCGCAGTTTTCTTTTGATTAAAAAACAAAAGCAACGCATGTCGAAAATGCTGTTTCGGAAGTCTATTGCTATAATGCTACTAAATGTCATGGATAATGTCAACACTGTAAGAAAGAACAGTTATCGGAAACAAACTGACACTACAGCCATCTGTTGCAAAATCCTCAAAACTAAATCACACTCCTAATACATTTATTGCTTGGAAAAACTGTATGTCGCAATTGAAAAATTGATATTATTGCTATTATGTACTGTACAGAAGAAACACGTTAGAGATATTATCGTTTCCTATTTTTATTATTATTACAAACATTAGTTTTACATGATTACTTGACAAAACGAGCAAAGACAAGCTACTGGACACACGATTGTGCAAATAAGAACCACGTTTCGCCAAGATTCTGTGAGTCAGAATCGTCCAAGTCGATCCGTGAACGTGCTCAGAAACGTCCTTCGCGCTACTCTGGACGGGAACACTGGTCCCAAGCTCTCCAGCAACAAGAGATTCCTTTCTGTCACCGCCCTGTAAAACTCGTCCTCGGATATCACACCGTCGCGATCGACGTCGAGCTTCTTCAACAACGAATCGATCAAGTCCTGTAACATGATAATTGTGTACTGTTATTTTGTGTGAACTAGATCTCTTTCTGTAAAACTCAAATTTTAGTATCGTTAACACGTGATCGTTAGTGATACGAGGATGTGATGTTTTCTGTTCGCTTTCTTTCATCACTTCACCTTCACAGCTTCATCGGGATCTTCGTCTGTCTGCAGCTTGATCAAACAACCTCGCATCGATGGAAATATCTGTTCCTTCTTCAACTTGTTGGTGTGCATGAAATCGTATATCTGTGTTGTGCAAGTTATCGCAATTAGATAATGATTATTTAAGCTTAACCTTTTGAACTTTTTCCTCAAAGTAGAATAATTTAAACTCCATAAAGTAATCTTAAAAACGGAGCAAAGTCCAAAAAGTTAGACAGGATAAAGACACGAGAATTACACTGAACGCGAAATGAATCTTCTCGTCTATAGTACCGTGAAGGATTATGGAGAGTCCTTCGATCCATTGTTCAAGATTGATCTGTCGTACCAGCATAATATCACAATTAGTTACTTTAAAAATACAAGTCATTAGACATTTATATTAATATTGTTGTTTATACCTGCAAAACGTTCTTCTTGTCGAAAAGACTGAAAATTCTGTCGATGTACAAGTGTCGGATATTTTCCGTAAAATCCAAACCGGAATGCAGAACGTCTCTAAATACCAGTCTTGTCATGGGACCCAAGGTCTGCGTTATCTTCCTATGTATAATGGCTAAAGCTGCAGTAAACAAGTAATTGATAGTAAGAGCTTAATAGAAATATACAAATTAGATACATCACGGCAAATTAATTAAAATATTTGTTTCGATATAACCTTCGACTTCCTTTAAATTGAAGTGAGTCTTGCGCGCTAGTTTCTTGAATAGAGCGTTATTCTTTCTTCTGAAGACAATTTCCGGCAAAGGTCTGTTTAAAGTGTCAATGGGCAGTTCGGATGGCATATCGAGGCTTTAGTAACTGCAAATTGTACTTGTAAATTTATTGGTTAATGACAATTTTGACAGCCACGGGTGTCGGAAAATATTAATGAATAGAAGACTGTCAGTTTGCAGTATTAACTTTGTTCGTACGTAATTATCTTATTATTATTATTGGATGCAGTACATTCTATTGTTTTATTTTTAACGTTTTAATTGATGTCTATTAATCTCGCAATTACTATTTACCTATTATTTACTCGTTTCTTTAATAAATATAACGTTCAAATAACAAAGATGTCATGGACTGCAATGAAATTGCTAAAATTGTAGCGCTTAAGCAACGGCCCATTAGCTCAGTTGGTTAGAGCGTCGTGCTAATAACGCGAAGGTCGCGGGTTCGATCCCCTCATGGGCCATTAATTTTTTATTTTTAATATTTCTCTAATATTTGAATATTGTTATCAATAATTATCTGCAAAACATCAATTTACAACTAACTCAATATTTTTCCAAAAACACTCGAGTCACGGTGAATACTTATCTCAACGTTCTGTGCATTCAGAAGAGCGTGGAAACTATGGTAACTTCGATTAATTAGCACAGAGATAAAGCTAAAAATACTTTTCAGTCAACGCGATATCGCAAGATAACAGCTTCTGTACACTCGCCGCGTGTATCGGGTCCAAGCTATTTTCTTCAACGTGGTTAATGGACCATCAATCGTTCAGCTTCGTATTTCTGAAATCCACGGTTCATCATGGTATACAGGGTGGCCCATTTTAATTTATACAGTCGATTTTTTAAAAAACTAAAAGATACGAAAAACTGTTTCAGACAGACACGTCACGATTTCGAGGGGGACATAAGATGATACCATTGGTTTGACCTTGAATAGTCGTTTGAAGGTCACGCGAAGATCACCTTCAATTTCTTAAATTGAAACCCCAACTTTTTATTGCAGATTCTTATTTTCCATCGAAAAGTAAGTAACTTTTGTCTGAAACATTTTTCCGAAAAATGTCATCTTATGTCCTTAAAATGTCCTCAAAACTCATCTTGAAGATCATTTTAAGGACATAAGATGACATTTTTCGAAAAAATGTTTCAGACAAAAGTTACTTACTTTTCGATGGAGAATAAGAATCTGCAATAAAAAGTTGGGGTTTCAATTTAAGAAATTGAAGGTGATCTTCGCGTGACCTTCAAACGACTATTCAAGGTCAAACCAATGGTATCATCTTATGTCCCCCTCGAAATCGTGACATGTTTGTCTGAAACATTTTTTCGTATCTCTTTTAGTGTTTTAAAAAATCGACTGTATAAATTAAAATGGGCCACCCTGTATATATAGCATATATGGTATAGCATATAAGATACCTGAACACTTTCTTCTCGTCGCTGACTCGTGGAGATGCGTAACGCACAAAGGCTTATCGTAAAAGATACGCGTGCACTCGTCTCACGCGGCAAGCTGCCACGTGAAATGTCCGGCAATATAAAGGCAGTAAAAAAGTATAGCTGGTTCTCATGTGGCCGTGAGAAGACGAGGACCACGCAGCCGCCGGTTGATGCTACGCGAGCGAGACGGCGAACGAATTTCGGCGCGATAACCGATGAATCGTGGACGCTCGGCACGAATCCGTTTCACGGAAGCCGTTCGACCGGCATAAAAGACGACAATAAAGCCCTGCCTAAGTATATCTAATGACATCATTTGGTTGGCAAACGTAATAAACTGGCACAAAGCCGCGGGGATTTCGTCGAGAATGTAAAAACGCGGGAACGGCTTAAGGCGACCGAGAATGGGTAAGTCCGTATGGACCCAGCGCATGTTTTGCGGGCCCCGCGAGAGAGGACGATGGGCGAGGAGGAGGAGGAGGATGAGGAGGATGAGGAGGGTAGGAAGACGTCTGGAATTTCGTGCGAGACCACAAAGTCCCTGGCGAACAAAAAGAACGGGCATACTACACCCACCTCCAATCCTTTCTGCTGCCACACGTGAACGCTCGCGTCGTTTTAAGAGAAATACGAGAGACTGTTCGGGGGCCGGTGGCGTGCTTCGGGGCGCATTGTTTGACCGGCCGGGGGCAAATCCCATCGGCAAACGCGAGACGCAAACGGCTGATCCCCTCGAGATCATCAAGCCTTACTTCGTAAATAATGGCCCGGAGATCTTCTTTACGCGCGCGGGGCCGCGTAATACGGTGAATTTTCTTAATCTTTCTCCATGCGGCCAGATAAGAGTGGGGAGGAGACAGCCACGGTGGAGGGCATCCCTCGTTTGCGTGGGACTTTTCCCTTCGAAGTCGCGGAAGATACTTTATACCTCTCGCGAGCGGCTTAAGATCATTTGTTCGGCGGAATATGGGTCTTTGTCTTACAAACCGTCATGCACACCGTTCATGACAACTTCGTGACCCCTTTGCCACACAAAGATCGTACTGAATCTAATCGAGGTCGATGTATCCGCTGTCGAGAGTACTCTCTCCATTCCGGAACCGAGTCTCGTCGCGATTCTTACCGTTCTTCTCGATTCAGACGCATCCTCGACTTGCCGGAATCGCATGTGTATCCATCACGGCCGCACCCTCAGAAAGGATTTCTGATAACAAGACGAAAAATATTCTTGACTAATTTAATCGTATTACAAGTATAAAAAGTATGAAAATAAAACAATTTTTTATTTAAATCAGTAATTTCTATTCTTCTCTCTCGAATTAAATAAGATCGTCTTACTGTTTTGAGACAAGAGTAACATGTACACATTTATGCTTATATATTCTTGTATGTAGAATAATTTGATATTAGCGCCACTTTATAGTAGGCTTTGTCGATGTCGACGCATCATTTTCTCACGGTCGCTCGTCGACTCGGCGCTTCTGCGTCCTTTATTCGGATAAAACGGCCAATATTTATGTGTTGCAATCGAAAATCGGGAAAGTGTTTCTGTTATTTACAATGAATAAGTGCAATGCTCTACAAGAAATATTAAAAGATATGGAAATGTAAGTAAGTATGTACAATATACTTACTTGAGAAATAAGATTCGAGATAAGACATTTCCATACCTTTTAATATTTCTTGTAGAGTATTGCACTTATTCATTGTAAGTAACAGAAACACTTTCCCGGTTTTCGATTGCAACACATAAATATTGGCCGTTTTGTGCAGATTCTACAAATTCTCTTAGAAGAATAGAATAAGATGTCTTTTAGATCTCACAATATTCTTAAATCAAGAATATTTTGAACTTGCTAGAAATTTGTATCTAAATCCTTCTGAGAAAATTAATGAGATAGCACCAAGATTATTTAAATCTAGATTTTCAAATTTTCTATTCAAGATTAAAATATGCTTCTTTTTAATAATAAATATGATTGTCGCTATAGCGATCTTATTCTATGATAGATTAAAGAGTAATAGCATTAAGTCCAGAGATCTTTTCTGTGGGTGCACGTACGCATCCGCGCGAGTATGCGAGCCGCATTTGCTGCTCGGCGCGGGCGAGTTCCATCGGTTGCACCAGCGAAGCGGATTGCAACCGCGTTCGTACGGTTTCGTCGCTTTTTGGCAGAGACACGTATATACTGACGTGTCTCTGGGAGAATTGAGGCTTGGT
Organism: Ooceraea biroi; assembly: GCF_003672135.1. NCBI lineage: Eukaryota > Metazoa > Arthropoda > Insecta > Hymenoptera > Formicidae > Ooceraea > Ooceraea biroi. The sequence goes on along the minus strand of NC_039518.1, from coordinate 7,411,847 downwards.
GCATAAGCGGTGCGTTAATGAGTGAATTTATGATTAATTGTGAACGTCACATGTCTTCTTCCCACGCGAGAATTCTTCGTTATCGATGTAGAGAGATAAAAATGTTGTTACGCATAATGCATGACAATACACTCTCAGAAAGGATTTCTGATAACAAGACGAAAAATATTCTTGACTAATTTAATCGTATTACAAGTATAAAAATATGAAAATAAAACAATTTTTTATTTAAATCAGTAATTTCTATTCTTCTCTCTCGAATTAAATAAGATTGTCTTACTGTCTTGAGACAGGAGTAACATGTACACATTTATGCTTATATATTCTTGTATGTAGAATAATTTGATATTAGCGCCACTTTATAGTAGGCTTTGTCGATGTCGACGCATCATTTTCTCACGGTCGCTCGTCGACTCGGCGCTTCTGCGTCCTTTATTCGGATAAAACGGCCAATATTTATGTGTTGCAATCGAAAATCGGGAAAGTGTTTCTGTTATTTACAATGAATAAGTGCAATGCTCTACAAGAAATATTAAAAGATATGGAAATGTAAGTAAGTATGTACAATATACTTACTTGAGAAATAAGATTCGAGATAAGACATTTCCATACCTTTTAATATTTCTTGTAGAGTATTGCACTTATTCATTGTAAGTAACAGAAACACTTTCCCGGTTTTCGATTGCAACACATAAATATTGGCCGTTTTGTGCAGATTCTACAAATTCTCTTAGAAGAATAGAATAAGATGTCTTTTAGATCTCACAATATTCTTAAATCAAGAATATTTTGAACTTGCTAGAAATTTGTATCTAATCCTTCTGAGAAAATTAATGAGATAGCACCAAGATTATTTAAATCTAGATTTTCGAATTTTCTATTCAAGATTAAAATATGCTTCTTTTCAATAATAAATATGATTGTCGCTATAGCGATCTTATTTTATGATAGATTAAAGAGTAATAGCATTAAGTCCAGAAATCTTTTTTGTGGGTGTAGCGAGAGGGTTGACAATCGTCGTGTACCAGTTATAAAAGACACTGGTCACGTAATCGTGTAAACTATGTCTAAACAAACAGGAGGA